>NC_038243.2:31363971-31499474 GCF_000004515.6 Glycine max | reverse complement strand
AAGATGGATCTTTGTATGATGATAAAGCAGTCACATACTTAAACAGGAAAGATGTGCAAGAGGCTCTCCATGCTAAGGTTGTTGGAGTCTGGAAATGGTCAACTTTTAGCAGGTTAAGTCTTATTTATTGCTTCAAAGATGACACAAATGAGTGCATTTAGATTTACAAATGCAGATATATAAAATTTCGAGGTAAAATTATTAATATGGTCTAGTTTTAAGTTTTAGTTTGTCTTATATATATATGAAAATTGTATGTTTTAATCCGCAACAGGTTTGTAACATTAATGATGGAGACTGATCATCAAACTTATCTTTTATGTATGTATAAGGACTAAAACTGACAGTTTTAGTATTATATAGGGAGTAAAATTTAAAATGAGAACAGTTGCGGGAGTCAAATGAATAGATTAATCAAACTTCTATAGATGTTTTTCTATATTAGTTTAGGGTCCTTATTCTTCATGCTTTAAATATATTTCTTGGTCTAACATTTGCAGCATCTTGCATCCACTTAACCATTTTGGAAATGAACCTTTGATCTGACCATTTGCCAGCAAAAAAACCTTGAGATTACTGAATCCAAGATTTTGACCCTGTGGTTGTGGCATTTCTTCATTACGGAAGTTATTTGTTAGTGCTACAAAACTTAAATTCCTGCACTGACTTAAAACCTCTAGGATTGCTGATAAATTATGCAGTCTAGCTCTTGCAAGGTAGAATTCAGCTAAGGACTGAAGATTATTGTTATTAACAGGAATCCCACAATTGAAATGGTTACCGGTATCATCAATTGCTTCCAATCTTGAGCAATTCCATAGACTACCATGAGTTGGACAACGGAATTGATTAGAACCAAGACCAATGATGGTTAGATTTTTCATTGCAGAACAATTCAAATTAATTGAACCACCCAAAGAGTTGTTGATCATATTAAGCATTTACATTTGAAGAGATGGGGAATTCACAAGTGATGCAGGCAATTGACCGGCAAATTTATTTTACTCGGTAGAGAAAAACTTAAGCCTTCTTAGGCTCCCAAAGATGTTAGGAAGAATTCCATAAAATTCATTACTGGAGATGTCAAAATCCACTAGCTTTGAAATCTTACCAAGTCCCTCACTTAGTGACCCAGATAGCTTATTATCCTACGGGTATAGTTCATTCAAATTTTGTAGCAAACAGATGCTTTCTGGAAGGTTTACTGACAAATCATTTCCATTAATGGACAGATGTTTCAGAGAGGAACAATTACCCAAATTTCCTGGAATCTCACCAGAAAAGAAGTTATTAGATAGTTTAAATACCTGGAGCCGAGGTAAAGAGGAACAGATAGTTGTATTTATAGGACCTTCAAAATGATTATTGCTGAAGTCCATGACCTCCAAGTGTTGAAGAAGAAACAAGTTGTCTGGAAGAGAGCCAGTGAAGAAATTATGAGAATGGTTCAAGACTCTTAGTTGATCCAAACCAGCTAAGGATTCACAGATTTTCCTAGCAAGTCTTTTGCTTCCTAGTTCCAATCAAACCACCCTTGTGCCTACACATGTGACACCAGACCAAGTGCAGTAATCTGCAAATGTGGAGCTGCTCCAGTCTGGAATAGCTGATTCTAAGCAACTAGAGAATCCAGTCAAGGCTTTCAGATCATTAGGACTACTTATAAAGTTCTGCGATTCAAGAGTACTAGTCCCAAAACTGATATATGGTATCAAAATGGCAGACAAAAGAAACTATGAAATCCCATTTGGTACCCAACTGGAAAATAAATGAAAATAGAGGATCAGCAAGATAGGGTAGAGAATCACATGCCAGTGGCTTATGTTAACAACAAATGATCTGGTATTTCAGTCTAAGAGAAAGAGCACACACAGATAGAACAACACAACAATTAATTGAACAAGGTTTTCTTTAGATAAATTGCAGTTTTACTTGATTCATCTGTGTGTTTGTGTGTCTAACTATTATTAGATCTATCATGACAGGTAAAAGCTATTGTTATGCATCCTTCCTGCTCTGGTTTTGGGACTGATGCTTCAAGACTAGACCATCTGCTCCCATCTAAAGAAGCAGGTTACATTTAGTTCTACGTTGTAGATTGTATCTACGCAGATATCAAATTCTGTGCACATAGGAAATGCTCATAAGTGTGTTTAAATTTACCAGTGGTAAAATGATTAGCTTATAATATTATCTCAAACATCAAATATCATACTTGGTCATATCATGTATCATCACTTAGTTTGAGCAATTAGCACATTTTTTTTCTCATAGAAACTACTTTCTTTTTATGCATGAGTTTAAAGTGCTTTTGTTTTGGAAGTACATGCTATTAACATTTGAGTCTAACAACTCATCTTTATCTACTTTTATTTGTGTTATTATTTAGATCACTATATATAATATATGTCATTCAAGTAATAAATTATATATATCCTACGAAACAACATTTTAGACCTTGAGGAAAGCAATTTCTGTTGCATTCTGCAAAGATCTGGGGATAAAACCTTCTGAGGTCTTTGATAAACTTCTGAAACATTGTTTTCTGCAGTCTGCACTAGAATATTTTCATTTATGGTTAATAGTAATATACATTTTTGATTCATATGTGCTAACTCTTCTTAAAAAATTGGCATCAAGTAGGTAAATGTGCTTAATCTGGTGCTACATGTTTTGAACAATGGTGGTGATCTGAGACAAATTAATTATACTCCAGTAGTGCTGATCCTAAAAATTAAAAATCCCTATCATGCTGTTGAAATGACTTATGACCAATAAACTTATGCAATGTTCTGTTCGAGAAAATTGCTAAATTCGATTGCAAATAGGCAAAAAAAAAAAGGCATTGCCAGATATTGTTATTATATTTTGATACAAAGCAATACATATTTTTCCAGTGGACTTATATTATTTTAAAGCAACTAAGTTATGACATTGTAAATGGTTAAGTTAGTTATCTGTTAGGACTACAAAGTCTGTTAGTTAGATATAAATCTTGTTGTATATAAATAACTCTCCATGTGTATTTCTAGTAAGCATCCATAAAATGAATTTAACTTTAATACCGTTAGAAGATGGAATACGTGAAGTATACGTGGTTACAGAAGGAGAGAAAGGTAGTTTGTCAGATATCCAATTACACAATTGAACTTTTAACCACATGCTATTAATGAAAATTTGAACTGATCTAAATAAACTCAGTAATACATCGCTTTATTACATGTCTTTCTAATGTTGAACTCCTTCACTCTTAGCGCCACTAGATTGATACATGGCAGGGTCATGAATTCATATCCATTGTGAGACTATGAAAATAGCCATCCAAAAGCGAAGGATATGGCGATGGTTATACGAAAACCAGCAACACCACCAAACCCAAATGGAAAACCAATGATCTCCAACTTCTGGTGATGAGGCCGAGCACACGTCTCATCTGACGGAGAAAGAACAAAGCCTGAAGTGTCATGACTATAGTAGAGATCCATCTTTCCTTGAAAGCTTGTAGGTGGAAAGGTATGAAACTGTCCCTTTTCTGGGATTTCCCCATCCATATATATATATGACACATCAAATGAGGATAAAAAAACTCAATTAAATTAATGATTGTGGTATTTCTCCCAATAGTTTGTTGTGAGACAAATCTAAAATCTCCATCATTACCATGCTTGATAGCTGCTAAGGAATTGTTGAGGTAAGCATGCCCATCCCTACTTCTATCAGTCTAACATGTTGAAATGTCGGAGCTTCGTGCATCAAGCAATCCTCTGGTTATATTTTATAAAAGAATCAGTTCTATTACAGAAAAGTAAAATTGCAAGGAATTTTCTTTCTTGTTTTATGCCAAGTCTGGTTGTAGTACAATTTAAACATTGCCACGTAAAGCTTTAGGCTTTTAGTTGAATGCTTGGACACTTAATTGTGTTGGAGCTAAATTCTGGTTATCAACAATTATGTGGTCTTTTATCTTGGTAGATTTAATGTTATTGAACTCTCAATGCATCACCTACAAGATCCTAAGTGATATCGTTTAAGAAGTTTGAGACATGAAAAAAGTGAAATAATTTGTACATTATGTGGTGGTTTACTTCCTATTTTTTGGCACAAGTATAAAACTGTAAATGTGAGAGAGGTAGGTTGTCTTTAACTAATTCGTTATTTGGGCAACTGATTTTTGCTGAACTTGAATAATTAAGTATGCCTCTATTTTGCTGTCTTTGTTTCTATGGTGGGTCCATATGTTGTGGTAATTTATAGAAGTTCAGGCACTGGATATGCCCAGGCTTTCACAAAAAATGCAGGGCTTGGCTGGAAACAAATCCAGTGAGCACTGCGTATTAGTAGGTTTGCATGTTGCGTGAATAGGGACCTCACTGGTTAGCAATTGAATGATAAAACATGCTTTATGAAGCAATTTTTCCCAAAGCTAAAATAGTCATGTTACTGAAATAGCATTAAAAACCAAATACAAACAATCACAAAAGATTTGAACAAGTGTCTAAAACACGTCATGTTTGATACAATAAGGAAATGTATTGAAAAGATTATTAGGTTTTTGCAAGTTTGATACCTTGGCATTCAATGTAAATTCAATTATGCTCAGAACACAGAAAATAAAATGTAATACAAATAAAATGTAGTATCACTAATTCCATTGTGTTACTTTGTGTCTATTCTCTTTACCTGAGGTTGATTGCTTTTACATTTTGATGTTAGGTTTGCAAGAGCTTATCATTTTTGTGGCCTTCTGTCCATGCAATCAGTGAACACAGTGAACACAGGTATTTGTCCAGCCATACTTGCTAATCCATTGAAGAAGTTGAATATTTATTTGCAGTGACTTTTTTTCATGAGTCCTGACTCTTGAGGATTTAGTCCATGACACTAGTATAAGTTATAGTGGAAATCTCAATTAACAGTTAAGGAAACATATAGGGATTGCAGAACATGCAATAAATTGAAGCCTTTTAGGAACAAAAGATTAATTCGTAATACTGGATTTAGGAACTACAGAGAGATGATGACTGGAACTTAGATTACTTGTTGTTTTTCATAAAAATTATAATTGCTGAAATAGAATCTCATAATGAGGTTCATTTTGTATTTTCGTAAATTTAGGTTGGTGTTACACCACAAGCACTTCGAGGAAGATTTATGTTGTGATTTTTGCTATTCCTAAAGTCGTGAACTCAAATCATATAGTTGTATTATAGCTATTATTCAAGTCCAATTCCTTAAATTTGGGGATTTAATTGCTTGGAGTGAGAAATAAAGTGCTTGTAGCTAGTTTTGAGACTTGGACCTCAAGCTTAATTATGCCTCACTTAACCACTAAGGCATTTTAGTTATGCTTACAATATTGAGATTTTATGTTTCTTTTATTTTCTACCTAGTACATGAGAATTGATTTGTATAAATCGATTGTGAAGTGAATGGATAGGGGCTTTTTGCTGGTTTTATCATTGAAGCGTGAGAATTGTCTCTATTAGGGTTCTTCCTTGAACCATTTGATCTTATCAAGAATTGCTCAATTCATGTGGCGATCCTCAAGACTTATCAGACATCATTGTTTGTGGCGCCGATCTTGTACTTCTTTTCGCATTTTTTGTGTCCTTGTTAATTTCCGCAATGCTAATTCTATTCGAATTTCTTATTTGCATATCTCTCATTTTAATTAACTTTTTTCAGTTTTTTTTTTTTTTGCCTAAATTGTGTTTTAGAATGTCCTCTTTCACCTCAATTTGGAATCGTCCCAATTTGAGTTCTGTAGGCTGAGAAACAAATAAAAGTTAAAATACATTTATGGTTCAATTGGTGTACAAATTTCGTCCTAGAATTGATCCGAATAGAAGCAAGGCAAGGGGGATTCACATCATTTGGTATTCAGAGCAAATACGTTTCTGGTTCAATTGGTGTACGAATTTCGTCCTTGAATTGATCCAAATTGAAGCAAGGCAAGGGGGATTCACATCATTTGGTATTCAGAGCAAATTCATTGCACCCCACTTGTTTGATTAAATTCTTAAGTGTCAAGTGTCTTCTCTAATAATTGTTTTTCCATAAAATTAATGTTTGTTTTGCTTGTTTGTTGGTAGTAAAATTGTTCTTTACTACTTCTTTGCATTTTTTTGTGCTAATTTATGTTTAAGCTCTGTGATTGCTATCTTTAAAAGTGCTTCTTGATTATAGATTGTTGGTTCAAGTAAGAACTTTAAGTGAGGGAAAGAGTGGTAAAAGGCAAAGAGTGAAACATTAGAGAAAATGCCATAAAAGAGAGCACTATACACGAGTGATACATCTTTGAGTATAAACACGTGAGAAGAGTGGTGAGGTCCTATTACTTCATTTTTTTCTCTGGTCCTTTACTTGAAATATGACAGGTACAAGTGGTGATGGTACCCCTCCTCTAGGGGGAGACAATAGATTGTTGATTGAGGCCATTACAGCCCAAATGCAAAGAATGTTAACAGAACATACCGAGGAGTTGTATGGGAGAATTGAACAACTAAAAAACCAAGGAAATGGTGATGATGGTGGAGGTAAAAGGAGGAGATGGAGAAATAATGAGGATGATGCTAGAGAGGACAGAATTGAAGGAGTAAAGTTCAACATACCCCCTTTTCAAGGAAAAAGTGATCCAGAAGCATATTTGGAGTGGGAAATGAAAATTGAGCAACTATTTGCATGCCACAATTACACCGAGGATAAAAAGATGAAGGTGGCAGTCATGGAACTTACTGACTATGCTCTCATCTAGTGGAACCAATTACAAAGAGAGAAGGCAAGATATGAAGAACCCTTAGTGGATAGTTGGGAAGAAATGAAAAGGTTGATGAAAAGAAGATTTGTTCCTTCTCATTATCAAAGAGACCTTCATAAAAAGCTACAAAGACTCACACAAGGTAGTAGAAGTGTTGATGAGTATTACAAGGAGATGGAGGTTTCCATTATTAGAGCTAATGTTATGGAGGATCGAGAGGCTACTATGGCTTGTTTCCTACATGGGCTACATAGTGATATAAAGGTTGTTGTGGAGTTGGAAGACTTAGTACATCAAGCTTCTAAGGTGGAACAACAATTGAAGAGAAAGAGTGCCATGAGGAGGAGTTCATCTAATTTTCACTCTCCTGGTTGGAAGGATAGAAATAAGAAGGAGGGGGTCATCAACAAGCAATCCCAATGTTACAGCTCAAAGAAATCAAAACAAGTTCGATGAGGCACTTAAGAAAGCAAGGAGTAGTGAGATTAAGTGCTTCAAGTGTTTGGGAAGAGATCACATAGCTTCTCAATGTCCAACTAAGAAGACTATGTTACTTAAGGAGGATAGAGAAATAATTAGTGAATCTTCTTCAGAATCTGCCCCATCTAGCGATGAAGACAAGCATGAAGAGGAAAGAGAGTCAAAAGGATATTTGTTCATGATTAGAAGGATGTTGGGTAGTCAAGCGGTTGAATTGGATGACTATCAAAGAGAAAATATTTTCCATGGGAAGTTATGCTCTTTGATCAGTGATAGTGGGAGTTGCACTAATTTGACTAGTGCAAGGATGGTTTCAAAAATGAATTTGGAGACTAAACCACACCCGTGACCATACAAACTTCAATGTCTTAGTGAAGATGGTCAGATGACTGTGAATAGGCAAACTGAAGTAGACTTCTCCATAAGGAAATATGAACATTTTGTTTTGTATGATGTGGTGCATATGGAGGCTTTTCATTTGCTTCTTGGGAGGCCTTGGTAGTGTGATAGGAGATTTGTGCAAGAAGGTTTCACCAATAAGTTCACTTTTGTGCATAAAGATCGCAAAACAACTCTTGCACCATTGGCTCTAAGAGAAGTTAGTGATGATTAATTAAAAATGAGAAAGAAAAGAAAAGCAGAGAGAAAAAAGAAAAGAAAAACAGAGTGAAAAGAAAAAGGAAAAAGAGGGTGGAAAAGAGAAAGAGAGAAAAGAATCAAATATGTTTATAAAAGAAAAAGAAGTGAAAAGGGCTATGCAACCGAGAAAGCCAATACTCTTACTTTTGAGTAAAGAGTGTAATTCAAAGGGTGCATGTCTTACTAACTCTCTTCCAAAAGAGGTTTCTTCTTTGTTGTAGGATTTTGAAGATGTATTTCCCAAATAAGTGCCTCAAGGCCTACCCCCACTTAGGGGCATTGAGCATCAAATTGATCTCATTCCTGGAGCTTCATTGCCTAATAGGCCAGCCTATTGGAGCAATCCCCAAGAAATCGAGGAGATTCAAATTGAAGACTTGATGCAAAAGGGGTGGGTTAAAGAAAGCTTGAGCCCAAGTGTAGCTCCATTCATTCTAGTCCCTAAGAAAGATAGAACTTGGAGGATGTGCACAGATTGTAGAGCCATCAATAACATCACAGTAAAGTATGAACATCTCATTCCTAGGTTAGATGACTTGTTGGATGAATTGTATGGTGCTTGTGTCTTCTCTAAAATTGACTTGAAAAGTGGATATCATCAAATTAGAATTAGAGAAGGAGATGATTGGAAAACAACCTTTAAAACTAAATATGGGTTGTATGAATTGTTGGTTATTCCCTTCGGGTTAACCAATGCTCCCAATACCTTCACGAGATTAATGAATCATGTGTTAAGGAAATTTATAGGAAATTTTATTGTGGTCTATTTTGATGATATTCTTATTTATAGCAAATCTTATGATGACCATGTTGTGCATTTGAGGTGTATTTTGGAAGCACTTAGGTGTGAGAAATTGTATGCTAACGTGGAAAGATGTGTGTTTTGTATGGACCATGTCATTTTTCTTGGATTTATTGTTAGCACACAAGGAATGCAGGTTGATCTAGAGAAGGTGAAAGCCATTCATGATTGGCCAACCCCCTAAAATATAAGTGAGGTAAGGAGCTTTCATGACCTAGCAAGTTTCTATAGGAGGTTTGTTAGAGATTTTAGCACTTTGGCTGCACATCTAAATGAAATTGTTAAGAAAAATGTTGTTTTTGAATGGGGGGATCAACAAGAGAAGGCTTTTATTGCTTTGAAATAAAAGTTAACTAATGTTCCTGTTCTTGCTTTGCCTAATTTTGCTAAATCCTTTAAGCTTGAATGTGATGCATTTGGGGTAGGCATAGGAGCAGTGTTGATGCAAGAGGAGCATCCCATTGCATATTTTAGTGAGAAATTGAATGGGGCTGCTCTTAGCTATTCTACATATGATAAGGAATTGTATGCCTTAATTAGAGCTTTGCAGACTTGGCAGTATTATCTCTTGCCCAAGGAATTTGTTATTCACAGTGATCATAAGTCTTTGAAATACTTGAAAGGACAAGGAAAGTTGAACAAGAGGCATGCCAAATATGTGGAATTTCTTGAACAATTCCCCCATGTGATCAAGCACAAGAAAGGTAAGAATAATGTGGCCGCTGATGCACTGTCCCGCAGGTATGCATTATTGTCTACCCTTGAAAATAAGTTCCTTGGTTTTGAGTACATTAAGGAATTGTATGATCATGATGCTGACTTTGCTTATATATATCAAACATGTTCTCATACTGCATCTGATGGGTATTTTAGGCATGATGGGTATTTGTTAAGGGACAAGAGACTTTGTGTGCCTAAGGGTTCAATCAGGGACTTGCTTATTAAAGAGGCACATGAAGGGGGCTTAATGGGCCACTTTGGGGTACAAAATATATATGACACCTTGCATGAACATTTCTATTGGTCTCACATGAAGCATGATATGCATAAGTTTTGTGATAAATGTCTTGTTTGTAAGAAAGCTAAATCCAAGGTCATGCCACATGGTTAGTATACTCCATTGCCAGTTCCTGAACATCCTTAGATTGACATTTCAATAGATTTTGTTCTAGGTTTTCCTCGATCCAAGGGAGAAAATGACTCTATTTTTGTGGTGGTTGAATGGTTTTCTAAGATGGCTCAAGAAGGTAGGTGATGCTTGTCATGTTACTAATTTGTTCTTCAGAGAGGTGGTAAGATTGCATGGTTTACATAGAAGTATTATAAGTGATCGAGATTCCAAATTTCTTAGTCATTTTTGGCAGACTTTGTGGGGTAAGTTGGGAACTAAACTGTTGTTTTCAATTACATGTCATCCCCAAATCGATTAGCAAACTGAGGTGGTCGATAGAACTTTTTCTGCTCTTCTTAGAGTTGTCATTAAGAAAAATCTTAGGACTTGGGAAGAGTGTTTTACCACATGTTGAATTTGCTTATAGTAGGATTGTACATGGTATTACTCAGATGTCACTCTTTGAAATTGTTTACGATTTTAATCCTTTGACTCCTTTGGATTTGTTTCCTTTACCAATCATTTCTCAATTTAAAGATAAGTCTGGGTAGGTTAAAGTAGAATATGTCAAGAAGTTGCATGAGAAAATCAAGGCCCAAATTGAGAAGAAAATAGAAGGGTATACAAAGTATGCAAACAAAGGAAGGAAAAAGGTAACATTTGAACCAGGTGACTGGGTATGAATGCATTTTAAGAAAGAACGATTCCCTTCTCAAAGGAAGTCAAAGCTTATGCCAAGAGGAAATGGTCCTTTTCAAGTAATGGCCAAGATCAATGATAATGCCTACAAAATTGATTTGTTGGGTGAGTATGGTATAAGTCCTACTTTTAATGTGGCTGATCTATCTCTTTTCGATGCAGGTGATGATTTAGTTGATTTGAGGGCAAATGCTTTTCAAGAAGGAGGGAATGATGAGGACATCAAAGACCACACCCAAGCCCAAAAGGAAGCCCAAGACCCAATACAAGGCATAGGAGGGCCCATGACAAAAGTGACTAATATGAGGACAATCCAATTGTATGAAGGGACCCAACATCTAGAGGCCTGCATGAGTTGCTAGTCACATGTATTGCTTACTTTGAGTGAGAACATAAGACAATTATTGACTAAGGCATTTAACAAAAAGATAATAATAATAAAGACCTTGTAGCTAGTTTTGAGACTTAGACCTCAAGCTTAATTATGCCTCACTTAACCACTAAGGCATTTTAGTTATGCTTACAATGTGAGATTTTATGTTTCTTTTATTTTCTACCAAGTACATGAGAACTAATTTGTATAAATCAATTGTGAAGTGAATGGATATAGGCATTTTGCTGGTTTTATCATTGAAGTGTGAGAATTTTCTCTGTTAGGATTCTTCCTTGAACCATTTGATCTTATCAAGAATTTCTCAATTCTTGTGACGATCCTCAAGGCTTATCAGACATCATTGTTTATGGCGCCTATCTTGTTCTCCCGTTCACATTTTTTGTGTCCTTGCTAATTTTCGCAATGCTAATTTTGTAATTCTGTCTGAATTTCTTATTTGAATATCTCTCGTTTTACTTAACTTTTTTTGGTGTTTTTTGTTCCTAAATTGTGTTTCAGAATGTCCTCTTTCACCTCGATTTGGAATCGTCCCAATCTGAGTTTTGTAGGCTGAGAAACGAATAAAAGTTAAAATATGTTTTCGGTTCAATTGGTGTACAAATTTCATCCTAGAATTGATCCGAATTGAAGCAAGGCAAGGGGGATTCACATCAATTCTAGAGTGATAAATTGTATATGAATTATTGTACAATGGGTATATTGGTAGAAGTGCAAAAATTCCTTGAGTTTGAATTCATAATGGCAGTTGCATCCATGTAAATTGCTTTTAAAATTTTCATACCAATCATCAATGCTAAATTTTGTAGTTTTCTACTTTATTATGTTGTTATTGTAACGACCCGCCTCGTCGCTACGGTATCCACACTCTGATATTCGATAATTTCAATTTTTATAAAAAGAACTCCCTTAATTTTTTATTATGAAAATAGAAGTGATTTTGTTACAACATAAATTCATCCAACAACACGCCATTACTTAAGTGATTATGCATAATTACATAGAAACAATAATTCGGTACATGTCATACACATAACGAAAATTAAATATGTTCATATATATATATATATATATAAAATTAAAATTCTAGTTTTACATCTTTAACTCAACAAAATAAAACTTAAAAACCAACTACGGAGGAGTTGATTACAAAACACAACTCTCTCCCAAAATAACGCCAACGTCATCACGTCGACTCGGCGGCTCCTCACCAGAATCTTACTCCCTACACCCTGCCAGTGTCATTCTGCTCCCACGAACAAGGTTCGTGATCATCACAGGTATCAACCACACGATACAAAATTGCAAGGGTGAGTTTATTATAAAAGAACCAATACCAATTCCAAATAACCACAACTAGCAAGGAACATAGGCAAACATGATAAGCATACACAAAAATCATTATTCAACACTCATATCCAACAAATATTCATCATTCACATCCAACAATTACTCATCATTCATCCATGGACCCAATCAAGACTGCACAGAATGATGCATGCACCTAACTCAACACTCAGATGCAATGTGGTACGTACCAACAACAACCAAATATCAGGAAATAGCCTAAGCGTGTCTACACGACACTCTCACTTAGGGAACTGTGCTGAGTTTGTCGAGACCACCCGGTTGTGCACGTAACAGCCCCCCTCCCATAGGTGATCAGCCTGGGAGCCCAAAGGTGTTCCCTACCAGGTGACAGCCCCCTAGTACAAAGTACACTTGGCCACAGTTACTCTATTTCCTGTGTCGTATGAGCTATGATCACGGCCAAAGGTAAATGCCAAAGACCATGGACCAATTAAAGCACCTAAGCATCCCCTCAGGAATGCTTAGATTATCTAACCACGCTAGTTACCCACGTCTGGGCCATCCGACAAGGTCAGTGCACTCTACCCCCCCCCATGACATACACTTCATACGACGTATGATCGTGGCCAAAAGCTAGTGCCAAAGACCCTGGAAGGTCAGTGCACAGTGCCCCCCACGATCATACACAACATCCAACGTATGAACCTGGCCAAAAGCTAGTGCCAAAGATCCTGAAAGGTCAGTGCACAGTGCCCCCCACGAACATACACAACATGCACATGCCAATGCATTTCCAACATCAATCAACAAATCGTATTTCCATGCCATTCACAACATAAATATCATCTCATCTCAATGACGTTATCAACAACAACAACAACCTCATTTCATATTCACATATTCATCAATAATAACAATTCATGTTGACATGGTCTTTATTAACAACATCATCTCAAATCAATATCATCATAATTATCATTATCATCACATATCAATTAAAATCCTCAATAGCAACATCAACAACAATTCAAACAAACACAACAATATCATTTCCACACGCACGGTCTTCAAACAACACATTTCAAACAACCAAACAATATCATTCATCACAATACATATATATATTGCATCCCATTAGTTAAAACGTAATTTTTTTTGAAGAAAAATCAGCATGCAACAGGGACAGGCAGATATCCTCATAGCTAGGTTCCCTGACCCTAACTATGGTGTTAAAACAGTAAATTTTATAATAAACTCCCCTTACCTATCGTGAGCTACCTCGCGGATTCCTCGTCGTGTCACTTGAAGATTCATTTTCGTCCTTGCTCGTCGATTCCACGCAAGCCTCTACTATGCCAAAACGAAGGAGACTTAGTATGGATTTCAAAAAGCAAAGCTAGTAACAGTGCTCTGGGTCAAACACCCACATCACTACATGAAAAAGCTGAGAGTATTTCGGGTTTTACAAAGGAACGTAATTTGGAAATTCCGACCACGCCAATGTGACCGGGGTTCAGTGTAGGTTACGAAAATAACATGCATTTCATGAAAGGATAATGTTTACAAAGTCTCTTTCTCTAAGTTTTTCAAAGGAAGCGTAAGACATGCAATGGCGGTTGCAAAGTTAGAAAAGATGCAAAGACAAGATGAAACTAACAAGAAACAAGCATAGAACCATGGCTACCTCGAAAGAAAACGAAAGATCATATTAGGGTTTTCGTTCTCTACCGAAACCGCAAGCCAAGTTGGAAATTCTGCTTCGGTTGAAGGGTTCCTCTCGGTGTGGGTTTGTGGTGGCTAATGGTGGATGTGGGTGATGGAGAAAGTACTTGGAACTTTAGAAATGGATTTGGAAGAAAGAAAGAAGAAGAAATGGCATTTTTCCTAAGCTACAAGAAAGCAAAGGCTGAAATGCTTAAATAAGAGATGCTCTCGGGAATGGAAGCTTCTAGCACCCTCCAGATTTTTTCTCAAAGATCCCAATGGTTAAATCATGTTAAAGTGTCTTGTGAAGTCGCAAACCAAATTTCGAGAAGATCCAACGGTTAACAAAGGCTGGGCAGCGTTTCTACCGAGGCAGCTTCATGTAGTTTTCTCTAGAAGTTTCATTAAGAGGCTTCCTCCAGAAGCTTCATTAAGAGGCTTATAGCACACTCCAGACATCTTCTCAAAGATCCCAACGGTCAGATAATGGAAAAGTTTCTTGCGGAGTTGCAGACCAAATTTTCAGAAGATCTAACGGTTAACGAAGGCTGGGCAGCGTTTTTACCAAGGTAGCTTCATGTAGCTTTCTCTAGAAGCTTCATTAAGAGGCTTCCCCCAGAAGCTTCCTCGTGGCTTCTTTGAGAAGCTTTCTCAAGAGGCTTCTTTGAGAAACTAGATCCTTATCTATCCACACCCCTCTATTAACTAAATTAACTTCCTTAAAAATAATTACGGATGAAAATAACGCAACAAATAATCAAACATCAAACATAATTACTAATAATATATAGATATATATATCAGGGTGTTACAGTTATTGGATTTCATTTATAACTTGGGTTAGGATGAAAAAAAAGGGTATCAAGGATTTGACAATAGGGTTAAGCATTGATGGCAGCAACATTGAATGTTTGTATTTACGTGCTTCCTACTACCATGTTGTTGGACAACTGAAAGAAGCGGTATGGATTTTTTAATTTAATTTTTTGGTGCAATGTTGGTTTACATTTGGCATGCTATAACTTTGTTTAATGGTCTTAGGTCAAGGATTATGATGCTGCATTGGATAAAGAACTTGATTCAATGGAAAAGTTTATGCTTTAGTGTCTTGCCTTTCATTAAGTTTGTTTTATTCAAATAGTATACTTGTTGCTCATGAGTATTTATTCTACCTACACAATGTTGACGGTATTGAGTAGTGACATGTCATAGCGAAAATTCATTTAGAGCAGGAGACAAATTATTGGTACTCTGTAAATTTGAAAATGTGAATTTCTGTTGGCATGTTTTGAATTAGTTCTGTTCCCTTCGGCTTTAGTTCCTCATGTTAGTTACTTATGTCAAGATTGACACATACTTGTAGAACTTGTCGTCCCTTGATTCAGCTACATATAACTAAATTATTATTTTTGAGAAATATAATGTTGATTATGGATTGATGTGTCATTGGTGGTCTCCAAATTAACATGGTACATATTAAGTTTCATTCATTAACTGATTAGAAACCACTACTGGTTTAGTGTATGTCTGAATTTTATTTAAGCCCAATGGTGGAGTTACTTTTATCCCACCTACATAAGCATCTTAGAAGGTTTCATGTATGGCAGGTACCATGTTGAAAAATATCTATAAATTTCTAGTGCTTTTGTGTTTCAACATTATCATTAACCATTTTCATTGGTAGAAAGTATTAATAGCTAATGCATTATCCATTTTATTTTGCCATATTTCTAATACTCTTATGCCACATTTTGTTTATACACAGCTGTTGCTGTATATTCAGTAGCCAAGAGGAGTGTACATGTTTTCAAGGATGTTGTATCTATATCCTCAACTTTCTAAGGTGAGTCTTTTGGATCTATCTTATGTAGCTATGCATGTGTCTTGGTTGTTTTCAATGTAATTCTCATTAACATTTTGGTATTGCTTAAAAGTTAGTAATTCATAGCTTGTACAAGTTATTCTTTTGTAAGTGATCTAAAGGTTTCTTTTATATTCACTACTACAGAAGCATGGTGACCTGATGAACGAGAGTCATCCTAGGTGCAGTATCTAAGACGGTTTTTAACTAAAACCCATCTTAGAATGGTAGCATTCAAAGACGGTGTTTAGTCTAACATGGTTTTTAGCGTCTTAGAACGATAACCATCTTTGAATACTACCATTCTAAGATGGTTTTCACTTAAGAATCATCTTAGAATGGTAGCCTTTTCTAAAACGATTTTTAAGGGGCCATCGTGAAAAGTCAACACTTTCCATGACGTAGCCTTCAAAGACGGTTTGAAACCGTCATAGAAGGCTTCTAATAATCGACGTAGAATGGTCTTTCTGCACTAGTGATAGTTTGATTGAAAAAAGTCAAATAGCTTTCATTTTATTTAAAGTCCTTAGCGATTATATATTTGTACTACGGTTTTAAATTGTAGTTATACTCAATTTTATTGCAATCTTTAATATTTCGAGAAATTCCAGACAAATGTGTTTGCTGTGATTGTAATTATGTCATTTTGCAATTATGATGACACCAAAAATTGAACTTTATGGCTGAAATTAAGCCGGTCCTATTAAAGGGATAAGAAATCACTTGTATTTCAATTTCTAATAATTTTTTATTGCAAAATTCATTCACATTTTTTTCATAGGCTTTCAGCTCAATTTCCATGTTTTTTTTTCTATTTTTCCCCTAGTCTAACATTTTCTCTTTGTAATTTTTATTATGATATTGTGACTTCTATAAATTTCAAAGTAGTAATTTATCAAGAAAAGTCTCTTTCTATAAATTTTCATGATTGTTCCAATGCGACCACTTGTGAATTCATTTGGTGTTATAACTTCCACAATAATATTACTTACAACAGCTATCATGATGTACAAGTCAATGCTTGGAAAAAGGAGGTTGGTGAAGGTGGTTCACCTCCTAGTTGGCTTACAGGTAACTTTCCATTAATAACATTGGCCTATCGTGATTCTAACTCCCCTTTAAGTTAAAGTTTAATTGTGCAACATACAAATGTTGCCTCAAGTTAGCTGTTGAAAAGTGTAATCGAAATGAGCTTGAAATCGATTATAAATTTATATTGAAATTATCAACGTTAAAAGTATTAATGCTAACATCAATTATGAAACTGATGTTAAAATGCACTAAACAACATCTGTTTTTAAGAAAATTGATGTTGTATTATAAGAAATAAACCAAAAAAATATAAAATATGCAAAAACCAACATCGGTTTTAGGCAAAACCGATGTTTTTTGCACTCACAACATCGGTTTTGCTTAAAACTAATGTTATAAGGTGCATTTTAAAGCGATTTTTACATCGGTTCTGAAAAAACTAATGTCAAATTGTGTATTATGAAGTTTTTTCTACATTGGTTCTAAAAAAATCAATGTTAAATATGCTTACGACATCGGTTTTAGCCAAACTCAATGTAGAAAGTTCTTTTATAATATCGGTTTTGGTCAAAACCAATGTTATTTTTTTAATTTTTTTAACATTTTGTCTATTTTTACAATGACACAACCATAACCAATTTATAAAAAATATATTAATTTTAAATTAAAATATTTTTTTCATTACAATATCACATTAGTTACAAAATCTTATATGAAAACATTATTGGAAATACAAAGCATTTGGTATTATTAACAACAAAGAAAATATAGCATAATATAATTACCTTGATGAACATATATAGTTTGAGTATCACACAATCACACTAAAAATTTTAAATTGAATTTTAGTGAAACTAAAGAATGAATGAAAAATAAATTATTTCTTCACCTTTCTTCTGTAATTTACGGCTAGAAAGTAGCATGTCTATATTCTAAAAAGATAAAAACCTAGTTGACAAACATGTCATCATGATATTTCAATTACACTATATCAATAACTAGGACAAACTACCACTATATCAATATTCTACAAAGATAAATACCTAGTTGACATATATGTCATCAAGATATTTCATAACTATGTATCCATAACAAGGAAAATAATGCAATTCAAAAACCAAGCTAATCATCAACACAAGTGAGCAAAAGTATTTTGAGTTATTAGCTCAAAGTATCATAAGGACTAATTGAAAAGTTTTAGAGAAAACTTGAAATGAAAGTATAACACTTGAGTTTTATATGGAATTTACCAAAAAGAAGTTTTGCAGATTTTTTGAGTTCATGATAGTATAGATACTATCTGTGTTCATGATTCATATGATACAACGAACAAAGATTGAGAAGCCCATACAAATTTGTGAGGAAGGGGTGCAGAGAAAATTCTTTCCTGAAATACTATCACCAAAGAAATAAAATGTCAAGTGATGCAAGAAACAAGATTGATGCATGCAACAAAAGGTTAAATTAATCAAAATCTTCATACTTGGTGTAAATCGGCCTAGAGTTGCAGAAAATAGTGTCTGTGACATTGGAGGTTGACAAAGAGAGCTTACGTTGGGAGACATACGTCGAGGTCCACAACAGCGCCTATGGCGGCCAGGATGTCGAGGTGGCGCTCCACCGAGTCCTGAAGGATGTCGTGGCGCACGTCCTCGACGTCGATGGCTGTGTGGAGCTTCCTCTTGGAGATGCTCTTGCATGCGAGCAACTCGCGCGTGTGACGGTCGATGCAAAGGTATGTCACATCAAACTCGTCGTACCCGAGCTCACGGTCCACCAGGTACCAATCCTTGATGCTCTCTTTCGGCACACCGTGAGAACTGTGATCGATGCCTTCTGCTTTGCGATGGAGACGTTGGAGAAAATCAATTTCACATCCTCGTAGGCAACAACGGTCGGGGATCTGTAGTAGTTGCCCATGGGAGAGGAGATCACGACGGAGAAAGGGTCCGTAGGAGGAGAGAGGGGCAATGGAGAAGTGTGAGATGAAGACACTGGGAGGGGAGCTCGAGAGGCTTTGGGGGATAGGAAAAATAAGCTGAATGATTATTTTGGTTTTTTATAATTTTTTTTCAAAATGATTTTTTATCTTTTTAAAAGTTTACTTTGCTCTTTTATACTCATAATTGTTGGGGTTGTTTTTAGTTAATGTCGGTTGCGACTATTTTTTAACCAATGTCTGTTGGTGATATTTTTCACTCGATCTCGGTTAGAATTGTTTTTCAGCTCACATTAACTGGAGCTATTTTTTGTTGACATCCAACAAAGCTATTTTATTTTATAAGAACCTAGCATATATTTTATGATTTTTCTAACAATTGTATGAGTTTTACTCTTTATTTGACAAGTTTCCTTCATAATTTTATAATTTTAATAAATAATTAATAATAAATAATATATTAATAAAAATGTATTAAAGAGTATATTAAAAAAAATATACAACATAAATTATTTTTATAATTCTTCTAAACACTTTGTCATTCTTTAGTAGACATGCATAATCAGTTGCTGAATAAATCATATTAATAAAAGTCAATAATACATGCATTTACAGTATAATCTTTTTTCCTACTATTATTTAATCAGAAATTATTATATATAAGGAATTTGTTGACTTTTTCACTAATTACGTTAAACTCTTATAATAAAACATTTTTTTTAATTTCTTTTTACATTATACATTGGGTTTCTTCGCTTATTTCTTCCCCGGTGCAGAAATGTCTAGTAGAGCTTCCCTTTTGCCATGGCACAGGTTTATGGGCATGGCCATATTTCTCCTTGCAGTTGGCACAGCTGAGACGAGTTTGGTCGAATATTTCCAGTTTTTACAGCTTTTCCGCAGCCAAGAGGGACTAATTGTCAACTCCAATGGTCTCTTACTCTTCCTCTTTGCCGTTTTTGTTACCCTCTTTGTCATTCTCCCAAAAATTACTAATCAAAAGTATTTGTGTTCGTTGTAACAATTATTTTCTGTATTTTAAATTATTTAATTATCATCCTATCATAATTCAATAAATTCAATTTCTTTGACCCTCTTCCACAATAAGCTTGATTAGTTAAAGAAATATAAACATGACAATTGATATCTGGTTGGTCTAAGTGAATACCATAAATACATATTTTATATGATTAATAATAAATAATAATATGATGACCTAAAAAAGCAACAAGGAAATATGTTAGACTTTGGCAAACGTACCAATTATCGTTACAGGTAGTTACTGATTTATAAAAAGAGATCATCCCCGTAGAAATTTGAGTTTACCTAATTCATTCTGATAAAAATAAACCGTTTCAAATAGTTATGTATAAATTTAATCGAATTATCATGGGTTTGTTTAACTAACGAAAGATAACTTAAATAACAAAATTACGAAAATAACATAAATAATGAAATTTAGTGTGTCAGAAATACGTAAAATTTACGGAAACAATAATAACAAATTCAATTAATTTAAGAAAAATATAAGATTGGATTTCATCATTCATACCCTCAATATCCTAATAAGATTAACATATATGAATTATTTTCTAACATTACTAATGCACACATTAAGTTACCCCAAATTGATTCCTCGTACTCAAGAATCCTAAGAATATTTAGCGAATATCGATCCCTCGCATATGAAGTAAATATCCTAGCATTACAATCATATATAATCTCGTGCTATTTGCAATCAAAATGTTATGCTTTATTTCTAGCAACATAATGCTCTGTTTCTAGTAACATAACGTAAAAAGTAACTTCATTCAGTTCAAATGCTAAGAGTACTTCCCAATCAAACTTAGAATCCAATTTCATGAAAATAGTGATCAAATAGAATCAAAAGATTCATACATATATAATATCAAAAGAGATACATAAGGGTACAAAGATTACATTCAATCCTTGAGAAAAATTAATCGATCATTACATAGAGCACAAGATCAACATGAGAAATGACGAAGGAAGTGATCCAAGGTCACAACTCTCCAACGTCCGGGCTCCATTTTCCATTTTCTTCTTCACTTCCTAAGTTTCTCACATATTCTCTCTATCTCTGTCTTCTTCATTTGCATGGCTATTTATAGAAAAGAACTAAGAGGTGTAGAAAAATTTGCCCAGGCGAGCTATAGTCCGTCCAAGCAAATTTCTTACTTAGTGCTGAAGGCACTCACTCACCCGGGCGAGTTGATTACTTATGCATGAAGAAACTTGATTTAGCCCACATGAGTTAGTTGCTATCTTGGGTGAATGGATGCCTGAAATCTTTGAAAAATGACAATTTTGTCCATCCTTTTAACTTGTTTTTTTAATCCAACAAATAACTATCAAAAATCATAGATGAATCTTCCATATTTAAACAAAAACATTAATAAATATATAATATATAAAACAACTAGAAAGAAGAAAAATTTATTAGAAAACTATTACAATCAAAAGATAAGTACTAAATATTTTTAACCCAAAAATAACTAAATTATGACACTTATCAATATGCATGCATTCCATTATTCACGAAAAAAAAATATGCACTCCATTCTCACAGTTTCATAACTTATTATAACTGTGTCAATCAAAATAACAATATGATGTACTGAAACATTTTAAAAGGATGAACTCGAGGGTTTACTTCCACGTCACGGTAATTTCATGTTTTTCCAATTTTTAGTAAAATTTTGTGTGAATTTTTTTCATTATAAATTACTTAAAAAGTTTCAATTGATAAAAAAAGTTATATATATATATATATATATATATATATATATATATATATATATATTAATTTAAAGGGAAAAAAAGACAAACAAAGATAACAAAAAGGCAAACAACATATAATATTTGGTTGTGGTAGTCCAGACTTTTTTTTTCCTATAAAAGTGTGCACCACCCCAACCAAATGTTACAAGACATTCGCCCCAAAATATATTAGAAGGTATAAAAACATTATGACAAAAGCATAGGGGACATAAAAAACCAAACCCGTTAAATCATATATATATATATATATATAACTGATTAGATCAAGAACTCTGTAATTTTACAATCATAGCAAGAAGTGTACGTAATATTTCATCCCAGCCACTCATTTTTATTAACAAGTTTTCACACAGTATACAGATACTTTTCAAAGAAAGCTTGAAAAGATTCAGACTATCATTAATTCAATCATGTCTTGTAACCAGTTGTAAGATTGGTATTGGTGATGTTAATAATAATTGTTTTAAAAATCATATTTAGGGTGAATACTAATTTGTTAACGGCGTAAAATATTTATAGTAAAGATTTAACTGTTCTCAAATTATGTAATATATAAAAAATAAAATTTATAATAAATAATTATAAGGAAAATAAAAGAAACTAATTCAAATAAATTAACAAATAATATACTTCCTTTAAATATATCTGTGAATGAAAAAATAAGTTTTGAGAAAAATTTATTTTCTTTAATGAATCTATTTAACTTGACTTTGATTAATTGGAGTCTAATATACGTATTTAGATAGTGAAAAAGTATATTAAAAATGTCTTCAAGCTTAAAAATATATATTCAAATGTATAACATATGAATTTATTTATACATCATTAATATTTTATCATGTAATAAAATAGATTCAAAGATTAAAAAAAATTATCAACATGGTTCGAGTAAAAATTGATTTGGATCTCTAGTCTAGTGAATAAAAAAATTGTTAAGGATATCTTACTAAAATGACAAGTAGTATTTTTTTCATAAGAATTGAATACAAATATAAAGGAGTTTATATATGTACATAATCTACTCAACCAACAAGTGTGCTGGATCTCTTTTGTAAATAGTAAGCAGAGATTAATTTTTTACAAAACAGTTAGATATTTTACATAAATATATGATAAAAAAAATGCAAAAATGTTGCCCTCGTGAAAGAAATACAGTACTGCCTATTTTAAGTTGCCCAAGTATAATGATTACATTTGCCCAAGTAATCCACGATAGCATATTATAATATGCAAATGACTTGCCCAAAAATATTTATAGAAAGTTTGCTTAAAGTCAATCCAATTGAGATTTGAGAGATGATAAAACAACATATACAAGGCTAGAAGGTGCATAATCCAATTTAAGCTTTTTGGTCACGCACTGATTTGAGTGGCAGTAATCTATCAGATGTGCCACATATTGGTAAATTAGTTTGAATTTTGGATAGAAAACCAAGCCACGTGTGATGCACGAAGCTGCAATAACTGGTGCTCAAATAAACAAGTCCCAGAACAATATTTCTAGGGAGGGCACCATTCAACTCGCGTTTAATTTAATGTGGTGGTACGTACACACGTTTCTACTTGCATCTTTAATTATTTTCATGTCAAATTCAAAAGACAATTATGAGATTATTAGTTTGTGTTCCTTGAAAACACATCCAAACATGTTTGGGCTCCCATATTAATCTACCAAGTGTTCTAAAACTGATCATATCAAACACTTTCTCTCTTCAGTCTTTGTTTAATTTTGTTTACGTAACATAAATAAATAAGAACCCTCAGAATCTTAAAGTTGTCTTACAATGATGTCATCAAGGCTAAGAGGATTTATATCATCAAGTAGCATATTGTTAGGGGTCAGCATAACAAATCAGGCGGAATATATTGGTTTCCAAACCATATATCTATACTAGTTCCAAATTTAAATTTTAAGATGGTATTAAAATTTATAATAATAATGATTGTTATTAAGTCTATCAACCTACCTACTATATATCATATGTTGTTGGATCATCAAGTAGCATACGTTGGAAATTCTAGACTAATGATATAATTAAAATAGAGCATATAAATAAAAGTAAGGACAAATTTTATTTTATAAATTGGTTTTGTTGGATTAAGTACTTAAGTACAAATCTAATTTCTAAGAGTAATGCCAAATCAAATACAACTCAGAAAAAAGGAAAATGTATATACTAGTAATTGTGTATAAGTTTATTCAAACATAATTTCAATGGGCAACGGCACAAGATTAATAAAATTACATACATTTTATGAGTTCTTAGAAAGAAAAGGAAAAAAATCAACAATAAATACAAAACCCGTTGTTGCTTTGTTCTCTCACAAGTGATTCTTTGCCACATATAATTACTTGGTTTCTTTTCTAAATTTGCAAGAATCACTCTGCTATTAACTCAGAACTCCATCTCCACATAGTTATCATGTGTTCTAAGGCCTTGTGGTTCGCAAATAGTTTCTATGCAACATTTTAGTATATGTTGTTACAGCAAGAATAAATATTTTACCTTTAATCGTTTGCCCCTGTTACATCATTTTACTTTTGTTGCATCTAATAACTCTTATTCAAGAGACACTTTTTCATGTAACACAACAGAGATAATGTTCATTGTACGCAAATTAAAATACACCTTTTAAGCAAAAAAACTAAAATTTTTACTTTCTAAATTAGCCTTGCAACGCCTTGGTTTGCATCTAATTTTAGAATAATTTAAGGGCGTGTAAATTTTCATCCCAGGCAATTCACGTTGATTTGATTATATATATTTATCATTGATATTTTATCATGTAATAAAAATATGCTCAAAGATAAATAAAAATAAATAAAATATTGTGCCCCCATATAACAAAACTACGTAATGATTGGCCAAACTATATAATGATTACATTGCTCAAGAGTGATGTGAATTCTATTCCGTTGTAAGATTATAGTGTTGACTGCTTCTGCAATTGTAAGTGACTTGACTGCTTCTGCAATTGTAAGTGACTTGACTGCTTCTGAGAAATGATATATGCAAGGATAAAACGTGCATCGAGCCTCCTATTGGTGCACGAAGCCTCACTAAAAAAAATAACCTATACTTAGGAAAAAAATTGTCAATATAAATAAAAAAATCCATAGATAAATGCATGATAGACTTTAGACTTTATTCTACCAATATTTCTTCCATCAACTTTGAGGATTAAGGAGGCGTGTAATGACAGCTAATTGTCTGTCACTATAGATTTTACCTGTATAGTGTATAAGTAAAAGTCATTAATTTTTACTTACATCTCCTAACTGTAGATAAAAAATTTTAATTTGTATCTATCAACTTCAACTGTAAGTAAAAATCGTATAATAATAATAATAATAAATCTTTACTGCTACTTACCTGTTCATATTTTTTTTTAATTATCACATGAAAAATGACATTTAAATTGGAAGAATATGCAAGCTATAAAAATTAAAAAAAAAACAAGGAAAAAGAAAAAAGAAAAACCAATAGTATCAAGATAAAGAAAAATTGACAAATAAAAAACACTGATTTTAATTATCTCAATGATAATCACATTATAAAAATTGAAATTCTTGCAATTACCCTACCAAGTTTGAGGCTAGACTTTTATAACCATGCCTAATGGGCCAAAGACTGGATTCTTCTTTCTAGGAGACTTTTGTTCCTGCACGAGAAAGCAGGGTGATGAAAAGCATGAAAATAGCAACAGCTAAAACACATGATTTCTTATTTAAAACCGCACACATTGTTGCAATAACTAATAAATTAAACACCCCCTCAAAGATCGGCAATTGAAGGATTACAAATTATGGCTTCTGAAGATTTCAGATGAGCAAAAACAGTGCAAGTAACAAAATAAACAAGGTTTAATTGTATTTTTAGTCCTACTATAGTTGTGTAGTTTTAGTCCCCTTACAGGTTGTTGAGCAAATACAACCCATCAAATTTCCAATAAATTTTTAACTAGTATGACTATTTCAAATTATCCATTATAAGAAAGTTTAGGAGAATTAAATTAATTTAATGTTAAAAATAGAGGGGCTTGATTTTTCACACAAATTAAAACTTAAGAGACCAACATTGTACAAAGTCTAAATTTAAGAACCACAAGTGAAATTAAACAAATAAATAATATCATTGAGCAGTCTAGGGAGGATAAGAGGTTTTAATCTAGGTACACTGTTAATATAAAAAAAAAAAGCCTCCAGTCATGAGACTTTAAAACCACAAAAAATAATAGCTCATATAAACTTTAAATTTCACAGAACAGAACTGAAGAAAGGACAATAACTATAGACATGTGTTGGTATGAGTGTCAAATTGATGACAGAGGCCATCTCCTTCTAATAATCTAGCAATTAAAGATCTCATTCAACATAAATATACCTCAATATTGGCCTCTTGTGTAAAACTGTATTGTAGGAATCAGGAAACCAATTGCAACATTATTGTGTGGAAATGAAAACATTATTAAACCAAACCCTTGAAAAAATGGTAGCAACACATAAAAGTCACCAACCAACCTGGACGATAGGTAATGGGATTTTCTCCTTAACTTCATGCACGATGTTGGCCTATGCTTCCACCGCTGCCTAAAATCAACATACACGAGCAATATAGTTAGAAAAATCATTGACCAGATAATGGACATGTGATGATAAATACATTTCAGCCATGGCAAGTGATGCAATCCTACCCCCCAAGGGCATTGGATAGAAGACTCCAAGAAGATTGGGTCAAAAATGCAAGAGAAGGCCCTAGGGTTCTCATGAGCCTTAGGGTAGATTTCGGGCCCATGGGCTAAGTATGAGCCCACTTATCTTGGTACATATTAGATTAAGGTTTCATTAATTTTGGGCCTTGTATTTAGGGCTCCATAATGTAGGTAGGGTACCCTAGAAATATAGGATTTTTCAGCCCTTGTATTTTAGGGCACCTAGACTAGTTTTTGTATTAGGGGTAGTTTTGTAATTTCACATGCACTAAGTGGATATTTGATGTGTGTGGTTGGAAATAAATTTAATTGAATTGGTAGAAGCCCAATCCAATTAAATTTTAGAGGGGGAGGTGAGCATTTGCTTACTACACCCCATTGCCACATCATATAGTCACACTTTGTGCATGTCCTTCATGCTTTTCATGCCTCATGACACCTAAGCACACTTAGTGGAGAATCTTGGAATTGATCTTGGATTAGTGGGCTGAACCATAACTAAAATTCACTAATCATAATTAGTGAAATTTTGGCTCCAAAGTTTGGCTCCACAAATTCAATTTCAAATTCAAGTGAAATTTGAATTTCCCTCCAATTTTGTGTGACACTTAGGCTATAAATAGAGGTCATGTGTGTGCATTTTTTTTCAACTTTGATCATTTGAATATTAACTTTAGATTTCAGAGCTCCTTTTGAGCACAAAATTCCGTGCTCTTCTCTCTCTCTCCCTTCATTCATCTCCTTCTTCCTCCAAGCTCTTATCCATGGCCTCCTATGGTGGTGAGCTTCTTCTAGACTCATCTTCTCCTTGAAGTGGCGTCTCCTCTCTCTCTTCCTTCTCCATTCCGCTGCCATTTATCTTCCAAGAAGCAAAGGAATCCATTGATGAAGAAGATCCTAGGCCTACAAGCTCCAATGGAGCTTGCATCAGCAAGTCCAACATACTCCAAGAGAAAAATCAAATAACAGATGGAAGGAACTTGCATTTTTTATTTAAAATAAAGCAATTTTCTCATACAGTAACAAGTACAAGGAACTTGCATTTTTTATTTAAAATAAAGCAATTTTCTCATACAGTAACAGGTACAAGGAACTTGCATTTTTCAGCCATGGCTATTAACTCACATTTGCATTAATATTTGAGAAGAAAATATTCAATTTAAGAGAAGTTGATCACCTGGAAGCCAACTAGAACACAATCACCAACGGCCAAAAAGACGTTGAGTGCACGTTGCTCATGTATATCCTCCCACTCAACATGCTCATCGGAAATGTGTAGGCCCACCATGAAAGTGAGAATCTGCAGAATCAAATCCAATATTTGTAAGAAAAATCAACATAACGGGATAATAGCCAATGATATAGATATAAAAGTGTAGCTTACTTGAATCCTCTGAAAATATTGACCCGGACAGCCTGAAAAAGCATATGAGGCTAACAAGCAACTTGAATATTAAAATGATTGATTGTGTCAGGAAAAAGTTGTGCAAACTATATTAGCCTGGCCCATTTTTTGACAATGAAAACTTTGAAAAAACAATGGTTATGCATATTTAAAGTACAAGTGTAGAATTAATTCAGTACTCTCTCAATCATGGACATCAGTCCAACGGCCCTGGCTCACAAGAAACATCCAGGAAGAACTGGCTCCTATCAAAACAATGCAGAAAAAATTCTTAATTAAATAGTCATTATGGAACTAAGTTGTGGTTATAGAAAGCTTGAGGCAGATTTTATAATGTAAGCTTCAATACTAAATATCGTAAACTTCCAGCAATCCGCTTAGACTGTTGTAGCTAATCCCCCATAAACTAAAAATTTCGTGATCAATTCAGATTACAGACATTGATGGTGATGAAGAAAAATTAAGAGTCAAAATTTTAGTGATAAACTAAATGAAACTGAAAATCTAGTCGGTCATTAGAGTACAAAAAGGTATATAAGTAAACATAATTTAAGAGGTTTAAACATCAGAAAAGCCATTTGAAAACATCTATAATTTCTTTACATTGAGAAAAATAATCGTTTCTTGGAGAAGTAACTACCATTAGTAAATTCACAAACTAAAGAAACATGAAATTCAGACAATGTTTAAATGATATAATGAAGTAGAACAATACTTCTTGGAGCTAGCATTATTTAAGTGAAGAAGTTATTAGAATTACGTACCCACTAGCCCTTGAGCCACCTATGGGACTTTGCTATGTTCACTTCAACCATTACTAATATATATTCTGTCAGTTTGTTTAAGAACATCAGGTAAGCATTTCTCCACGATTGCCAAAGTGGTATTGTACCTATTAAGCCCCAAAAGCCTGTGAAGAATCCTAACCCCAAGCTCATATATAATGCTTCACAGAAAACTGAATTGTCATCATCATCATGAATTGCTGGTCCTTGAGGCTTTGTTGCTGTGCCATTTACAGGGCAGCTTTTGTTAAGTGGTTCACCACAAAGATCGGTATTTCCTTCAAAAGTAGAGGCACTAAAGGTCTGAAGCTGTCTTCCCCAGGGGATTCTTCCAACAAGATAGTTGTTAGATAAGTCTAACATGGCAAGACGATCAATTTTGGAAAGAGTAGAAGGAACTTCACAAGAGAAATGATTTCTTGATAACTCTAGTGAAGTTAAATTCCCAATCTCAGGAAGAATTTCTCCACTTAATCTGTTTCTTGATAAATTCAAAGAAACTAATTCAAGTAAATATCTTACCTCCTTTGGTATTTCACCTGTTAAATCATTACTTGAGAGATCAATGCTCTTCAAAAGAAACTCAGGATTCAAATACAAATATTCCTGACCCTTCCACATCAATAACACATTAGAGTCATAAACATTTGAGGACATAACTCCATATGTCAACCTTTGTCTCGTAACAATTTTTCTTCGGATTACTCCCATTTCCCTCATTGCAGTAAAATTGCTCAGACATGTTGGAATTCCTTCTAACAAGTTATTCCTTGAAAGATCCAAGAGACAAATTTGCCTCAAATAGCAGAGATGTACAGGAACACTTCCAAAGAAGCGATTACTCGCAACAGTCAGCTACATTAATTGATTAGTGCTTCAAATTATTCACGAACACATGCATTTCATATTAAAGATGCATCAACTACCACCTCATTGAAATTCATCAGTAGTAGTAGTAATTCATTTCATGCACATTTCAACCAACAATAAGCCTCGATTAAACGGTGAAACAAACACTGAGGATGAAATAAAAGGAAGAAAAATAATCAGAAAACAACAAATGCAGCATGTGATCATCACAAAGAGCAATGAAAGAGAAATCCATGAGGTAAGAAGAAGAATGTTGTTTTCCTCACCAGAAAATGAGTGACAGAAGCACGCAGCAAGCACAAGCACAAACCCAAACCCTAAGAAGGCAAAGAAGATGCAGAGAGAAGAAAATGATTTGAAGCAGAGAGAAGGCGCAGAATAGCATGGTCATTACCTTTGCACCCGTGGACCCCATTTCGCTGAGTATTTAAAGAGTAACTTTTACAACTTCTTCCTGTTTCTTTTTTTTAATAAATAGTTAATAATATATGTGAGAATCAAACTATTTTTTATTTTTTAATAAAGAGTAACTTTTATCACTTCTTTCTTTTTTTTTAAATAAAGAGTTGATAATTTCTGTGAGAGTCAAACTATTTTTTCCTTTCATTGTTATTTTTGGGATGTTTTTGGAAATAATTATGTTGTTGAGTCTATGATGAACTTTTTTAAAATAATTATTTTAATATATATTTATTTATTAGAATTTTACCTACACTATGTATTTATAGGTAGAAATTTTTAAACTTTATCTACATTAATGGATGGACTGTAGGTACAAGTTTTATAAGATTTTACCTACATCAAGTAATCATAGGTGTACATTTTTTGAAATTTTACCTACATTAAGCATTTGTAAGTAGAAGTTATTTTGACTTTTATCTACACCAAATAATAGTAGGTACAAATTTTTGAATTTTACCTATAATAAGCAATGGTAGGTATAAGTATTTTTTTACTTTTACCTACAGTAATTTAGGTCTATAGGCAAAAGCCTATGTAGGCATATGTCATTTTTATTGTAGGCCTCAATAATTAGTAGTGTTCAAATAAACAAGTCCATGAATAATGTGTAGGGAGGGCACCATTGAAAGCGATTCGCATGGGCCTACAACAGAATAGCAAACAAATGTTCACCTCCCCCTCTAAAATTTTATTGGATTGGGCTTCTCCCAATTCAATTAAATTTATTTTTCAACACATACATCAAATATTCACTTAATGCATGTGAAATTACAAAATTACCCCTAATATAAAAACTAGTCTAGGTGCCCTAAAATACAAGGACTGAAAAATCCTACATTTCTAGGATACCTTACCTACATTATGGAGCCCTAAATATAAGGCCCAAAAATAATGAAACCTTAATCTAATATGTACAAAGATAAGTGGGCTCATACTTAGTCCATGGGCCCAAAATCTACCCTAAGGCTCATGAGAAGCCTAGGGCCTTCTCTTGCATCTTTAACTCAATCTTCTTGGAGTTTTCTATCCAATGCCCTTGGGGGGTAGGATTGCATCACGCTAGTTTTTCTATTGAAAGTTTTCCTATAACAAGTTCAAAGTAAACAAAATCAAGTTACAAACAAGAAATATATCTTATCAGTTTTGCTACTATCCTCTCTCTATACCTTTATATCTTGTTGTCCACACGTGCTGTTTATGCTTTTCTAACATTTTATTCTCCTTTATTTTGCCCCATCTGCTTTGTGTCCTATAACTAATAATATCAAATATATATTCTCTCTCCACCTCTAATATAGTCTTATTGCTTGGTCATCCTAGTATAGTTTTATTTATGTAATAACTTGGTAAGAACCCTCATATTCTTAAATTTCTCCTACATCACTATGTAGCAAAGCTAAGAATAATCTATCAATCATATCAAGAACTATTAGTCGATGAATACGACTAACTTTTGTGTATAATACCTGTGTAAATTGTATCAAACTCCTCCAATTTATGGTTATTTTGTAGTGTTGTAATTACTTTTTGTTAAAGATAGGTAATAAATACTTAGTACTCCCATTTTGTGTGTTTAATAACCATTTCCTCTTAATTTTAGGTTAATTAGGCAAGTTTGTGAAGTACTGATTTTCATCTACTTACTAAGCCCATCTGCTGGCTTAGCGAGCCATCCGCTGAGCGCACCATTCTCTTGGCTGAGCACGAGGAAGAATCTGAAAAAAAGATGAGTTGTGCATTTGCGCTGAGCAAAGGGTCGTCCCGCTAAGCGCACCGCTTCACTTCATCTACTGAGCAAGAAAAGCAAGCGCTAAGCCAAAATCCACTAATGCACGTTGAGCGGTCCATAGTCACGCTAAACGCGCTAGCACAAACAAAGCCACCTATTTAAGCCTGAAATCAGATTTTGGAGAGGATTTTAGCCATTTTCTCGAAGAGCTTCTGCATGTGAGAGATTCTAGAGAGAGAAGGGTCCGAGTCCAGAGAGTTTTGAGAGATTTTGTTGTGTGAAGACCTGCAGAGAATGGAGCTTGAAGAGGAAGTCGTCTTAAGAGCTTGAGATGAGTTTGTGAGTGATTGTGAGGTTCTAGAGGTGAAGGAGACATCCTCACCACTTGTATTTCTTTAATCCTTCATTTTTCTCTTCTCTTTGTTGTAAAGGAAACTTCCTAGTTATGGAGAGCTAAATCCTCTGTTGGTTCTTCCTTGTAGGTACTTGATTTAAATACCTGTATATCTATTTAATGATGTTTTATGTGTTCTCTGTGCTATCAGTATGTCATTTTAGTGTGTTTTTGCCTTGATCATGTAGATGCATGCTTTGTTAGGGTCATTCAACAGTGGAAACTGGTCTGATTCTTAGAACTTGATAGGACAAGGCTAGGTGTCTATTCTTTATTATTTGATAAACTGTGAATATTTACTTTCTATTTATATTTGTTTTCCTCTTGAACTGGATAATCGTTGTTGTTGTTAGTGTTTTATATGCATAGATCTCCCACAGGCAATTTAGTTCCTCTGGACTTGGAGATTGAAGCTACGTTGAGAAGGAACAGAGTCGAGAGGAGAAGAAAATTACTGCAAGACAGGACAGTAGCGTCCATTCTAGAGGAAGAAACTCATTTTTCTTATTCTTCATCATCTGACTCACCATCATCAAGGGAATCCGCGACTTATTTACCAGAAGCCATTTCCATGGCTGATGAGCACCAACAAAGAGTTACCCTTGAGGACTATTCAAGCAGTTCAGTGCCGTAATTCTTTACCAGCATTGCACGTCCTGAAGTGCAAGCTCACAACATAAACTACCCTCATTCTTTGATTCATTTAATACAGGGGAAATTATTCCAAGGACTACCAAATGAGGACCCCTATGCACATTTGGCAACATTCATTGAAATCTGTAACACTGTAAAGATTGCAGGCGTGCCAGATGAAGCCATTAGACTCAGTCTATTTTCATTTTCCTTGGCAAAAGAAGCCAAAAGGTGGATCCACTCATTTAAGGGTAACAGTCTGAAAACCTGGGAAGAAGTTGTTGAAAAGTTTCTGAAGAAATATTTCCCAGAGTCAAAGACTGCGGAAGGGAAAGCTGCAATCTCTTCATTTCATCAGTTCCCTGACGAGTCCTTGAGTGAAGCGTTGGAGAGGTTTAAAGGTTTATTGAGAAAGACTCCCACCCATGGGTTCTCTTAGCCAATTCAATTGAATATGTTTATAGATGGACTGAGACCACAAACCAAGCAACTGCTAGATGCTTCAGCAGGGGGAAAATAAAGCTGAAGAGCCCTAAAGAGGCAACTGAGCTAATTAAGAATATGCCAGCCTGCGATCATGTCATTTTGCACGACAGAGTTCATCAATCCACAAAGAAAAGCTTGTTAGAACTATCATCACATGACGCTTTATTGGCACAGAATAAGTTGCTTTCTAGGCAACTTGAGATTTTAACAGAAACACTTGGTAAGTTGCCAACCAAACTGCCTATTGGTCAACCTACACATTCTTCTGTTTTGCAGGTTACGGGTTGTACCATCTGTGGTGAGGCTCATGAAACAGGCCAATGTATTCCCATTAAAGAAAACACTCAAGAAGTTCACTATATGGGAAATCAATAGAGACAAGGATATACTCAAGAAGGATTCTCAGGCTTCCAGCAGGGTCCTTATAATCAACAAGGATAGTGGAGATCACACCCTGACAATCAATTCAACAAAGACCAGGGTGGACCTTCTAACATGCCAATCCAACAAGGGCCTAACATCTTTCAGAGGACTACTAAGCTGGAGGAGACTTTGACTCAGTTTATGCAGGTAACAATGTCAAATCATAAAAGCACTGAGTCAGCACTGAAAATCCTTGAGGTCCAAGTAGGACAACTGGCCAAGCAGATAGCTGACAAGTCATCCAACAGTTTTATGGCGAATACAAAAAAGAATCCCAAGGAGGAATGCAAAGTTGTGATGACAAGGAGTAAGAGGTTTATGGAGGCGGAGGATGAGGATAGTGTCGTGTCCAAGAAGAAAGCTGCTGAAAAGAAAGGTACTGATGAAAAGAAAGTTGAGGTGATAGGTGAAAGAAATCAAGAAAAAGAAAAACAAATAATGGTCAAGAAAAAAGAATTAAATGACCAAGAAAGAGAAAAGGAAATGGAAAAAGAAAAAGAAAATGAAAAAATTGAAAAAGATGAAAAAAATAAGAATGAAGATAGGAGTAGAAGTGAGCAAGCTAGAGAGAAGAAAAGAGAAAAAGTTGTGAATGAAGGTGCAGAAGTACCATATCCTGTGGTACCTTCCAAGAAGGAGAAGGACTGCCATTTGGCAAGATTCTTAGATATTTTTAAGAAACTAGAAATAATCATGCCCTTCGAAGAAGCTTTACAATAGATGCCACTACTCCAAGTTCTTAAAGGATATGTTGACAAGGAAACACAAGTATATTCACCAAGAAAACATTGTTGTGGAAGGAAATTGTAGTGTTGTGATTCAAAAGATCCTTCCACCCAAGCATAAAGACCCTGGGAGTGTAACCATTCCTTGTTCAATTGGAGAAGTCACTGTGGGAAAGGTTCTTATTGACCTGGGAGCCAGTATTAATTTAATGCCACTCTCCATGTGTAGAAGGTTGGGAGAGTTGGAGATCATACCCACTAGGATGACTTTACAACTTGCTGACCGCTCCATTACCAGACCATATGGAGTAATTGAAGATATGCTGGTCAGAGTGAAACATTTTATCTTCCCGACAGACTTTGTGGTAATGGATATCTGTGAAGGTAATGGCATTCCTATAATATTAGGAAGGCCATTCATGTTAACTATGAGCTGCATAGTTGATATGGGGAGAAAGAAGCTGGAAATAGGCTTTGAAGATCAGAAAATTGATTTTGATTTATTTGTTGAAGACAAGCCTGCTCCAGAATAAAATGTCTATTTACAGGTAATGGAAGTGGGTAAGGAGGTTCTAGAAGTAAGAACCAAAACGTGATTTTGCCCATTGAGGTAAAAGCGTCAAGCTAATGACGTTAAAGAAGCGTTTCCTGGGAGGCAACCCAGTTCTAATTTATGTTAGTTTGTTTTATTTTATGCATTGTATCATGTGGAACTTGCTTCATAATCGGTACATTGGAGTATATCAGCTTGTTTTTGAATGATAGATATAAGGGTTTCAATTTCTTAAGGAAAGGACTGAAAAATCTCTTAGAAATTTTTTCTGAAAAATAGTTCTTTCGCTAAGCGCAAGCCTCGCACTAAGTACAACTTTGGTCATATGCTAAGCCGAGAGTCTCTAGCGCTTAGCGCTCAACCCTTGCATCTCAGGCTGATTTGGTCCGCTAAGCTGGCCAAGGTTGAGCTAAGCCCATTTCAATTTGAACTGAATTGGGCTAAGCGATGGCCTGCTCGCTAAGCGTATTGTATTCTCTGGCTAAGCACGAGATGTCGCCGCTAAGCCCATTTCGATGCGACCTAAATTGGGGTTCATTGAGCTAAGTGCTACTCATGCCTGCTAAGCCCAATTCCTTGCGGCCAAAGCAGCGCTAAGCGATCCATCAACCGCTAAGCGCCTACCCGTCTGTAATCAACATGCATTATTCTAACTAAGCCGGCCCAGAACCAGGCTTAGCGAGAGTTATAGGTATTTTGATCTACAGAACTCGCTAAGTGGTCCATCTGCGTGCCAAGCCAAGCCCTTTGTGTGTTAAAAAAATAGATTTTGAATTTCAAACTTGGGCTAAGCGCGAAGTTCCGCTAAACGACCCACTTTGAGAAACCAAACGTCTCTCTGGCTCGCTTAGCGGAGTGGCTCGCTAAGCAAGAGAAGCAAAACGGCTTATGTGAGTGTAATGGCAGTTACACTCACATTTGCTAGAAATTGTTGAAACTGCCTGGATCTTCTCTCTTGCACTCAATTTCCTGCATTTTCACTTTCTTCTGCATCTTCACGCATCACCAGCTAACAAGGATCCAAGTAAGTTCCCTATTTCTTTTTTCTCTTCTATTTTGTTGAACCTTAGGTTAGAAAACCTGAGATTTAGCTTTTGATTCTTAGGGTTTGAATCTTTTTAAAAGTATTTAAAGATTAGGACTTTATATATGATTGTGTTGTGTAGATAGTTTTGACTGGTTTGCATGTTTGATCTGCCTTTTAGAGGCTTGAAAAATGAAAGAAAACATACTGCGTTTTCTGCGTTTTTTTCTGGAAAATGCGATGAACTCGCTCAGTGCACCTACCAAGCTAAGCGATTTCATCAATATTCATTGAATATATGCGTTTTTGGAAGAACTCGCTAAGCGCGTCTACCGCGCTAAGCGAGTTCATCTTTTGAGGATGAACACTCATCCTCTTGCTGAAATGCCTGTGGCTAAGCAAGGCTGATTCGCTAAGTCCAGGTAACTTAGTCAATTTTTTTGTTGAAAGCCGCGCGCTAAGCCGAGCCTACCTAAGCTAAGCACATTTTGTTGCGGCAACCATTGGGCTAAGCGAGCCTGGCTCGCTAAGCGCCCATACTTAGTGAATTTTTTGAATTTCATGGTGCCGCTAAGCGTAACCCTGCTGAGCTTAGCGCATATTTGTTGCGGAGTTGATTAGGCTGAAGCGCACGCTGTTTCGCTAAGCCGATATGTTATATTTCTGAGGGCGCGCTGAGCGAGCTGTATCCCGCTAAGCACCCATCATTAATTTCAGCCTTTATTTCTGTTTTTAAACTTGAATAAATTTGTCTAAGGAATTTTGAGTTCTTTTTAGTTACAGATGGTATCGAGAAAAAGGGCTAGAGCAGATGACATCCCTTCATCATCTACTCCAGCTCCTCCGTCAGCAACCATAGGACCGGATGTCCAAAGCTCGCAAACCTTAGTCCCTATGCTACAAAGCTTATTCCGAGCACAATTTATTATCATGCACAGCCTGTGAGAATTGGCTCACCACAGGCCAATCATACCTATGGAGCATTTTCTTGAGCAAGTAGCTTGGCCTGGAGCTCAACCTCCATTGGTGAGACCCAACGAGGCTGCTCCTCCTGAGCCCACACCTGCACGGGTTGAACCAGTGCCAGCTGATCCACAATCTCCAGTGGTGAATCCACCTTCTTCTCCTAAGCTTGAAGTAGTTCCCCCATCTCCATCTTTGAATATCATCTCTGATTCCCCATCTGGAGAAGCTGTTGCTCCCCCTGAATTCCCAGCTTGAGAAGATGTTGATCTTTCTGATTCCTTATTTGGAGAAGTTGTTGCTCTCTCTGATTCCCCTGTTTTTCCATCAGACAGATGAGGAGGATGCTCAGACACAGGACACACAGGACCTGTCTCAGGGATTTTAAATTCCTGAGGATTTTGCTTTTTGGATATTTTTTATATAATTATTATATTTCAGTTTAGTGTCTTAGTTATTTTGGTTAATGTTTATATACACTGCTTTTTTGTTTGTGGATAGCTAGTATGCTTGTTTTGAAGCATATGGAATAGTTTAACTTGACTTGGATGATTATGCAGTGAAACATTTTTATCTTTTTGTGAAAATTGGTGTTATGAATTGATTTTGGATTGAATGCATGATTGTGATGGAGTTTGTGTTTCTTTTCATAAGTTTGAGCAAGTATGTATGTTAGACAAAGAAAGAACAAGAATGCGAACTTGAAATTAGAATTGTTAGGCAATAGACAGGTTGATTGAGAAAGAAAAGCTTGAACCATAACCGGTGAGAGCGTGATCTAAAACTGTGAGTGAACGACTAGCTTTGAGTAATAGTCTTTGCATCAATCATTGAAATTTAGAATGAAATGTATGAATGAGGACATGATGAAGGCCATGATTGTATATACAAGGCAATTGACCAAAAAGCTTACCTTGAATGATAATTGTATCCCTTGCACCCTTTGTGAGCTAAATTACATTTTCAAAATTGAACCCTGAACTTGAATGAATATCTCCAGATACCTTGTTTAGATTCTAGGAGAGCAGATAGTTCAAGGCAAATTACCCCAAATTTGGGGGAGTTGATTGGGATGTAAAGTAAAAGGTAAAGCATCAACACACACAACAAATAAGTTGTGTGTTAAAAAAACAAAAAAAAAAGGAGCAATCAAAGAAAATGTGTGTTGTTTTAATAAGGTCAAAGACAAATTAAAGTGAAAGGCTGGTAAGAAGGCTAATTGTATTGAAAGAAATATTTGGATGAGTCTAGGATTTGTGCTCTCTTAGAATCTAAGCCTTTGAATCCTAGAAAAACCAATTATTTTTGTAGCCAAACCTCACTACAAGCCTATAAAAGTCCTTCTGATTCTATTTATGCATTTCTGACTTGATGACATGAGATGAAGTTCAAAGATTGGACCTCTTGCTAGTTGTTATTAATGAATAGCTTAAACACTTGTGCTTGAGTGAAACAGAAGTTGTGAGACTGTGGTTTAAGCTGCTTTCCTTGATATTTGTCTTATGCCTAACTTCATCTAATTGTACAGGTTACATTTTATTCTTCTCTTTGAATAACTACATGCTTTGTGAAAGACAAGTGATGAGGGCATTTTGTTTCATCCTTTTATCATGCAATCAATAACTTTTGTGCATACACCTTTGTACATAGTCACTACATGTTTTTGTCACTTAGGGGACCAGTGAGTTGTTCTTTATTTGCTTGAGGACAAGCAAAACTGTAAATTTGGGGGAGTTGTTAGTCGATGAATAAGACTAACTTTTGTGTATAAAACCTGTGTAAATTGTATCAAACTCCTCCAATTTATGATTATTTTGTAGTGTTGTAATTACTTTTTGTTAAAGATAGGTAATAAATACTTAGTACTCCCATTTTGTGTGTTTAATAACCATTTCCTCTCAATTTCAGGTTAATTAGGCAAGTTTGTGAAATGTTGATTTTCATCTGCTCGCTAAACCAATCTGCTGGCTTAGCGAGCCATCTGCTAAGCACACCATTCTCTTGGCTAAGCACACCATTGTGATGAGTTGTGCATTTGCACTGAGCGAAGGGTCATCCCGCTAAGTGCACCGCTTCACTCCATCCGTTGAGCGAGAAAAGCACACACTAAGCTGAAATCCACTAATGCGCGCTGAGGGGACCATAGTCGTCCTAAGCGCGCTAGCACAAACTAAGCCACCTATTTAAGCCTAAAATCAGATTTTGGAGAGGATTTTGGCCATTTTCTCGAAGAGCTTCTGCATGTGAGAGATTCTAGAGAGAGAAGGGTCCGAGTCCAGAGAGTTTTGAGAGATTTTATTGTGCGAAGACCTGCAGAGAACGAAGCTTGAAGAGGAAGTCGTCCTGAGAGCTTGAGATGAGTTTGTGAGTGATTGCGAGGTTCTAGAGGTGGAGGAGACATCCTCACCACTTGTATTTTTTTAATCCTTCATTTTTCTCTTCTCTTTGTTGTAAAGGAAACTTCCCAATTATGGAGAGCTAAATCCTCTGTTGGTTCTTCCTTGTAGGTACTTGATGTAAATATCTGTATATCTATTTAATGATGTTTTATGTTTTCTATGTGCTATCAGTATGTCATTTCAGTGTGTTTTTGCCTTGATCACATAGATGCATGCTTTGTTAGGGTCATTCAACAGTGGAAACTGGTCTGATTCTTAGAACTTGATAGGACAGGGCTAGTTTATCGTATTATCATGGGGGATCGGGGTACAGTAACCTAGTTGTTTGTATATTTGTCTTAATGCGGTTCTGGTCAAATTTAGTCCAACAAGAGGAATCTGAGGACGATGCTTGATCGGGATTAGGCTAGACTATCATGAGGAATCGGGGTTAAGCATATCAGGAGACACCATAGAACACATGAGCATTGTTAAGTAGAGAATATCCTTTTAACATCAGACATCTAATGGGAAGACCAACGTATTGTCTACTTGTCTTTACACATCATTACTCACGTGATTTTCCTTTTAATAGTTAGTTTACATACCTATGCATAGTTGACACATCTCTTTTCATACTAGGCACATATTCACTGAATATAGCTTTACCAAGTAACACAAGTTCCCCGAGAGTTCGATACTCGATTCTTACCGTTTTATTTTACTTGTGCGATCCGGTGCACTTGTCGGGTTCAAACAGGCACCAACTTAAGAAATCAGAATATAGATCCATTCTCATACTGTCTTCCAAAATTCAGTGCTGGTATAAGACTTTTTGACCAAATTAGTGTAGTTAACTTTTAAAAATTATGAAATGGCTTAAATATGTTCGAGATCTCTAAAATATACTTGAATTTCGTAATTGATTCCTGAAAATAATTTCTTTTCATTGGGTCTCTAAAACTTCAAAAATTTTGTGGGAGATCTCTGTCTTTAGTCTCCGTCCAAAACATGAGGATGTGTTTGTTAGGTGGACACGTCAGCAATACATGTATGAAACCATGTCAAAAGCATCAATGACATAGCATGTCACCTGATTTTTTTTATTTTCATATTTAATTTAATAAACTATTTTACCTTTTTCTTCTCTCTCCCCGATCTTCTTCTATCCTCTACCATCTCCACCATGTTTGAACAATAAAGTTCTCACACTATACACTCACTGTCACTCTATGTTAGAGAATAAAAGAAGATGATGAAGGAATTGATTGAGAGAAAATAGAGGGGACTTAAAATTCTGGAAAAAAAAAACTTCTGCACTCTCATGCTTCTTATTGATGATCACTATTATTTTTATACACACTGCACACATGTAATTATAACAAACTTCATAGCTATTAAACTAACTTCAAAATGAATCACTAACTAACTCTTAACTAACTAACTGAATTACAACATACATCAACACACCACCCCCAAATCAGTAGGCACCAAAACTACAGTTTGAATCCTAGAAGATTTGGCCAAGAAAGACCTCACACAGTAATCAAAATTAGATTTTAAACATATCCGAAATCCACAAATGCTTCCCAGAAACAAAACACTTACTTAGACCCCCAAGCCCTCGGGGAAAAAAGAGAAGTACATGGAAGCAAGAAAGAACATTTTCGTATCGGTAACACAGTCCAATCCAAAAGCATAAATGTCCTCATTAGAACCCCCAAATGTCATGTGCAGCTTCTGCAATACCCTCTTCCTCTTCCTATGCACCTTCTCATCATAAAAAATTCTCACTTCTCCAACTTCTTCTCCCTCTCTTGGCTCCCTACAACACCTATGCCCCCACCCCAAAATCCAACCCCATACTTTGACTGCAAAATTTGCCAAAAGATGGTTAGTTTCAACTGAAGTTCGATGCGTTTAGGCACTCCACAAGATCCGACAACTTGTTCTACAGATTTTTGTCGCTCCCAAATGCCATTAACAAATTATCGTTGGAAACCAAAATCGCCACCAAGTTATTGAACGCCCCTCAACCCAAAACCTCCACCACCGTCACTTTCTCCTCCTCAGTCTACAACCCTCCCAACCCCACCTCAATCTTCATCCCCAAAACCCAACAAAATCTCTACTTTCGCAACTCCCAAATCCAAAAAACCTCAGATCTTGCGAATTCCAACCTAGGTCTTTGAAAAATCACTAAAACCTAAAAGGGGGCCAAAAGTATAACAACTAAAGATGAACAAGAAACATTACAAGCAAACCAAATGTTCAATTAATCAAAAGGGTGTCTATGACTCCAAGGGAAAACACATTTATGTCTCAGTTAGTTTCTGACTGTTGATTTGGAGGGTGGTGGGGGATAGAAGATTAGGGAGAGAGAAGAGAAAGGTAAAATAGTTTATTAATAAAATAGTTTATTAAATTAAATATAAAAATAAAAAAATCCAAGTGATACGCTTTGTCATTGACACCTCTGACATAACTTCATAGTGTATCATTGGTGTGTCCAACTAACAGACACATCATCACATTTTTGGACGGAGACTAACGGTAGAAATTTTTCACAAAATTTTTTAAGTTTTAGGAACTCGACGAAAAGTAAAAAAATTTCAAAAATCAATTGCGAAATTCAGATGTATTTCATAGATCTTCAATATATTTAAGTCTTATCAAATTAGTGTTTTTTTAATTTACACATAATTTATAACAAATTTAGATAATTAAATATGTTTTTGGTCGTTAGTAAACTGTGATAAATAAAATTAAAATAAATTAAATAAAAAGGAAGCCGACCTCGTGAAGGTGAAGTATAGTTTACTCAGTATTGGCAAGTTTTTAGAAAAGTACATTAGTTTAGTAATTTTAAAAAGCAAACTACACTAATTTGGTAAAAAAAAACGAGAAATCAAATATGTCAGAAAAAAAAGGATACATATAAAGAAAAAATTTCTTTATCAAAACAAAAGAAAGAAAAAAATTCACTACCTTATTTTGGCTTAGATCATAAACAAGAATTGCAAGCTCTTCTGAAGGACATGGCTAAATTCACGTTTAAGCCCCTCTCAATTTGGTACAAAAAAAGTGCAGGATAAAAAACTTGAATCTTGAATTTATCAATAGAAAGTACACATTGGCACTAGATCAATAAAGTACACACATTTTACTAGTGTTCTAGAGAGAAAAATATTAAAGAAGAACAAAATAAATTAAACCCGTTGCTGCTTTGTTGCTTCTATTCTCTTCAACAATCCATGGATCTCATCTTGCATTCTGTTTTTCATGTTGAAGTAATCATAGTGGGAATTTTGCAAGACATTGAGTTCATCAAATTTCTTCTTCCACTTTTCCTCTGCCTCATGCAAGCAAATCTTGCCAATCCTTTCTGCATACTCTTCTTCCATCTGTGCAGCCTTTGTCTTGATCATCTTCTGGAACCCCTCTGCCTCTCTCCTTGCCTCATCTGCCTTGTTTTGGAACATTCTGGCTTCGACCTCTTTTATCCTCACTATGCTCTCCAAGCTTTCGAGCCCTTCTCCTTTCCCTAATAGAGGCTCCAAGTGGAAATCAGTCTCTTTTTTTTGTTCACTTAAGAGGGAGGATTTGAGGTCTTTTTGTTGAACATCATTTGACCTAGTGTAGCTCATGTCAAAAGTGTATATTGGCATTAGAGAAGTAGATTGTGGAAGAGACGATGTTGTGTCCATTGTTAGGTTAGCCTTAGATGTAGACAAATCCTTTGAGGATACAGAAGGAGGAAATTCAGACATGCCATCCGTATCTATTTATCCGGAAAAAAATTTAAAGTTAGATATCACTTATCATCAGTATAATTACAACCAAGCTTTTTTTATTAAAAAAAAATAGCAAGATCTAAGGTAAAAATGAAAAAGGATACACACTTGTGGGGACATTTGAATTTGATGGAATAATCTCTTTTCAATTAATTAAGTGGCTAATGCCTAACGATCAAAGAAATTCATCTCAGTCATCTACCAAATCTGTAAAACCCATCTTAGGCATGAGTGCTACATGTAACATAATTCATTATTCACCAAAATCAAGCACCAGAAGACTAGAACCAGTTATTATGTAACACATAGATGCCTGTGTTAAAAGGACATTCCTTGTCTTTAATTTCTGCAATCTAGAATAAACAACTGAGTCAACACGATATCAAATGCCCTACTGAGAAGGAACAAATAATTTATAAAGTACAAAGTCATTCCATAACTCAATTGTCAAATGACATAGAAATCTTGAATCAGTTAGACATCAAATGCCATAGTATGATAATTGATAACTAATCTTATATAATACTCTACATAGCTAGATCTGAAAATCATTTATATTATAAATAGCATTCTCAAGTATTGTGGTTATAGAAATATAAGAAATGGAAAGATAACTCATTTTAAAAAGTTAAATAGCAAGTCAATGCTCTGCCTCATTGTCTGAATGTCAGTCATTATTACTTTCTAAAAAAGAAAATCTCCATATATCAACATTAATGCTTTATAACACAATTGTTTTGATAAACACTTGAACAGATAAAATGAATATGAAAACTAACAGTTCAGAGACTTACAGTTGAAAAACTGTATGATGTGGTTGCAGGCATCCAAAGGAGAAACCAGTTTAGCATGAAGCTTTAACAGCATATTTTCCGTTTTAATATGCAATTCCTTCCCTTTGCGATCTTCACTTCCCTGGAAAATCCTCCTCACACAGTCAAGCTCTTTTGCCAAGGTTTCTAGCCCCCAATCCTTGCCACAACACACAAAGACATCTTTGACAAAGCCATACATTTCTGAAGCATGTCCACAGCCAATGCAATGAAACTGCACCTCAGAGGTTCCAGAAGGACCCTTCAAACTAGGACCAGGTTTGATTAGATTCCTCTGAATGGCACAGGCAGCATGACACCAGTGAGAACAAACATCACAACCAACCCAACTACAAGTGTTACTTGCACAATCAAAGCTCATACAAACAGGACACATGCAAGAACTGCAAAAACCCTTATTCCCTGAACAGATCTTGCAGTCACAGTCATCAACAGGAAGTAAGCTCTTGCAGTTCACATTTCTACATCTCATGTACAAGAAAACATCCACCATCTCCATGAATTGGAACTGACCGGACAAGAAACTTCCAAGCCCCATCTTGATGGAAGCCAAAATCTCTAGCTGCTGCTTATGAGAGTTTGAAAGAGTCTCTCTGGTGAGGTCAGATCTTCGGCCTAGCTGGTTCTGGAGGCTCTCTAATTCCCCTTTCTTCTCTGGCATTTCAATGAGACCTTTCAAGTGTTCCTTAATTGAAGTTATGACTTCTTCAGTGAACTCCTGAAATGTCAATGCCATGGCTGGGATAGACTCAGACACAATGTCTCTTAGAACTCTCTCTGATGTAGAAAACTGCATTTTCCCACCATTCACACCTTCCAAGCCTCTTAAATCCCCAGAATTGTTTCCTCTTGAGCATTCTGACTGACCTTCAAATCTCACTCTTGCAGGCAATTCTGAAGGGAAAAAAGATTGGTTATCTGAACTAGTAGCCTTATACTGACTATTCCCTTGCATGAAGGAATAATTGGCCAAAGCAACCCCATCTCCAATTGGCTTGAACCTGCTATGAACCGAGCCATTAGTCCCCTCTCCACAATGCCAAATTTGATCATCTTTGCTGTGTGAATACTCAAAATTCTCGGTTGAATTTCGGGTGAGTGAGCAACTTTGGTTGTGTGAGAAAGGGTGAGAGTAAGAGTGAGACACAGAAGCTGCTGTGTAATCATTTGAACACGAATTTATCGTAGTTGTGGTCCTTGTGGATGGCTTACAAGGCTTTGGCCTAACGAGTTGGTCGCCATTTTGCAAAGCGTTTGAGGCTGTGAGAGAGAGCGACACATCAGGCAAAGCAAGAGAGAGGCTAAGAGTCTCAAGCTTCTGCTTCTTGCTGCCATCATTCTTCTCCCTCTCACACTCTTCCTCAATGGATCTATTTGAAGAAGCCTCCCTAGTCTCACTCAAACTCAAGAAATCCCTCTCTACCCATTTCTCATCTTGATCTTGCTTTTGCTTTCCGATGGATATCTTCCTTCGAAGACAATCTTGTTCAAGGTACTGTTGCGCACTAAATGTGGACACCTCTACCATCGACGATTTTAACCTTAATTCGTCACGCCAGATAGGCATACCCAACCCAGTTAGGCATTTCTCATCCTGATCAGAATTCCCATAAACAACAACTTCTTTGCCCTTCACCGAGCTTCTATCACCAACCTCTCTCTCAACAAAACCCAATTTTGGGTTCTCACAGAGGTAGCTGAGGGTCAACTCTTGCAACCCAGAAATGGAAACCTTTGAGGGTGTTGACTGAAACTCGTCAAAACTTGGTTTTTTCTCTTGAGGGTGTTCCTTGTTAGCATGAGCAAAATCATGATGCTGATGTTGTTGCACCTTGCTCCTTGAGTTCTCACCCTCGGAGCCAACGCCATTGGGAACAAGATCTTTGCCTCCAATCATGGCAGATGGAACAGGAAACAGGAAAATAAAGACAAGGAAAAGCGCTTACCAAAGGCAAAGACAGAGAGAAAGAGTGAGAGAACAAAGACCAAAAACAAAACTGTGTTTGAGACACGAAACAGGGATAGTTCCGAAAAGCAAGCGAGAATCGCGGGCGTTTTTCCTTGGTTCCGAGCTTCGGTTTTGATTCCTCAATCAACACGAGACTGATAACTCAACCCTGCAACGCGTGGGAGTTTCACTTTTCAACCGTTTACTCCTCAATTTAATATTTAAAATTATACAAATATCATTTAATCTTTAAAATTATTAAAATTTTAATTTACGGAATGTTTTTTCCATGTTCTAACCGCAAAAATCATTGTAGGATAACTCTTGTATTTGATTATCTGCAAAAATTTAAGTCAATAAAATGAGATAAGATATGTAATAAAAGTCACTTTTTCCTTAGTCAAAAAACTCACATACTTACCATGTCTACCATACTTATCATACATCACAAATCACAAATAATAATTAGATGAAAGAATAAAAATTCTTTATAGTAAATATATATTATTTACTTTTTTAACACCATTTAACCACAATTTGTCATTTGCACTGAGTTTATTAGTTATATACTAATAATATAAAATAATTTTATATTTTTATTCAATTATAAAATATTATTTGAATTATTTTAAGATAATTATTTTAAAAGTCAATAAATTTATCATCCATAATAAATCATAATTAGATGACCGTGTAAAAAATGTATATTATTTATACATAATCTTTTTTCTAATAAAACTATTAATTTTTATAATAATTAATTTAAAAAATATATTTAGCACATATATTTTCAATTGATTCATTGTGTAAATTTTTATAGTATTATATATATATAGAGAGAGAGAGAGAGAGAGAGTTGTCACGTTATATTCCTAAAAGAAAATTTTAAATAAATTTATGAACGTGAAATTCGGCAATCACATTAGTCTTAAATTGAAGAAAAAAAATTTCACTTAGGTAATAATATTTACATATGTTTAAGAATAAAAAAGACAATAAATAAATAGTCAAGTTTAGATATTTAAATGAAACAATTAAAAAGTTCATGAACTTATTTAAAAAATTAGTTTAAATAATTAATGTAATATTGCGTTACATTTTTAGAGGTCAAAATAATAATTTAGCCTAAACTTTATTGTTAATTATTATTTTAAGAATAAAATAATATATCTATTAATACCATTAGAAAATTGACTTTCAACATTGTCAAGATAACATCGGTTATGACGAAAGTCGATGTTAAAAAATACACAGTGACATTTTCGTAAATAAGATGTCATCATTAACATCGGTTTTTTTAAAATTGATGTTGTCTTTGCTTAGACAATGCCAATTTTTTAGAGAAATCGATGTTGTTTGTTTTTTTTTTTTTATAAAAGAAGGGTTCTGGTGCCCAAATCCATTTTTGTATCGTTTCAATTCTCACGATTCTCACAATGTTGCACCTCTCATCTCCTCTTCCTCGCAACTCTCTTGCTCTCTCATCGTGACTCAACTTGTCGTGGCGCGACGTGCCCACCGTGCTACCACTGTGTTCTCTTGTCGACGCTACACCTCTCATTCTCCTTCTCCTCACGAATGTCACTCTCATTGTCGTTTCAGTTCTCAGCCACAAAAGGTAAGTTTTATTTCTGTGTTTGGTTGTTTTTGTGTTTGTGTATTTGTTTGTTTATGTGTTTGTGTTTGGTCATGAAAATGCTTGTTAATGGGGCTTTGTGCTGGTGTGAGAATTGTGTCACAACCTTAGGCCCCCAAAATAGGAATCAAATGTGCCACAGCCTTAGGAAATGTATCATGTTGGTGTCAAATGTATCATATTTGTGTGAGAATTCTATCACAACCTTAGGAATGAAATCTATTGTGTATGTTTCTGTGTTTGGTTGTTTCTATGTTTGTTGTGTTCTCACTCTCACTTTGCGTTGGTTTGACAAAATCTACTAAATGTCATCTTTATATATTAAATGGTATTTAGAAACGATGGATGAAGATCAACAGAACGGGAAGGCAATGGCTAACACAATGATGAAGATTAACAAAAAAAATAGAGGAAATATTCAACATTGTTCATGTTATGGATCGAGTTAGAAATTTCAACACTATTCTCAAATAAACATGACATGATATAACACTTTTGCTTATATTAATTTGCTTGTTAAATGTGAAGTCAGTAAGTCATTTGTTGTAAGATGAAAGGATGAACTAGAGCCTACTTGACATCTGCTACACTCTTGTGGTAACATGCATTCTGTCACATATATATAACCAAGATTTGGTGAGCCCAACTCTACTTGCCAAATGGACCGAACTTAGAGAGTTCTATGGGCTCACAGAAAATCATCAGGTGACCTTGACCCACTATGGACAAAGTGTTTTCTTCTTCAAAAGTAACTCTGAACCAAAAACTTACCTTAAATGACACTCATTGTACCATCAAGTTCCCAACTCAGTCACTTTTAAAGTCCTTGTGACTAAGTATAAAGTGACTTGCAGTAGTTTAGTGAGTAATTAAGTACTCATCAGGATTTCAAATTGTAAAATCATATACATATCTAATATGAATTTCATGTTAATCTCATGATGCGTCGAGTACCATGTACTCTTTTATGAAAGCTGCAAGATTTACTCATCTGAACTTGAAAGGGACTACGAAGTGTAGGATAGTTTACAATCATTATAGGAAGACTTCAAAAATTGAAAATGGATGAAGGAATTTTGCGCAATCACAAAATTTGCAAGCTAGAACTCAAATTAATTATATTTGAGTTCCTAGATACAACTTCTAACTTTGTTTTATTTTAGATTTGTCTATAATTAAAGTACATTAGCACTCTACTATCATCAATATGTAAATGTTTATGACTATTTTTTTGTGGTATATTAAAGTAAATTTGTAATTAAAGTACATTTGTAATTAGAGTACTCTTGGTGCATGATATACTTTGTCAATAACTTTTGGTACATGACTTATTTTATATGTTCTTTTTACAACTTCGAATGATAAGTTGTGATATGAATAATTACAAGTTGATAATTAAAAAATTAAATAGGATATTAAAAAAATCCAAAAAACAACATCAATTTTAAGAAAAATCGATGTTGTTGTTTTCTGACTACATCGATTTTTCTAAAAATCGATGTTATTTTTAAAATCAATGTTGGTGAGAAGAAAACAATATTGATTTTTAAACAACTGATTAATAACTTATGTTAAAAATTCTTAATAATCGAGGTGAAAAATCTATTTTTCTAGCTGGGTGATCGTGTAAAAATAAATAATTTTATATTATTATTTAATTATAAATTCTATGTATAATAAATTGATTGAGTTTATAATAACTATTTTTAAGAGTTATAATCAAGATGATTTTTTATTATGCAATATTATAAAAAATTCACATTAATAGTACTTGAAAACTAAACTTTTATTTTAACTCTTAATAATACTAAATGAGCATTATATTAGTTTTCAAATTTATAAAAATAAAATAATTAATATTTGGTAAATCTAAACATTAAAATAATTAATATTTGATAAATATAAATTTTAAAATAATAGTTTATCATTTGTGAGACTGCCTCAAAAAAATATAATTTCTAAGACTGAAGATTGTAATTTTAACTTTTAAATATTAGAAACAAATTTGATGTGTTAGTCAAAATAAGAAAAGGTCAGGCTTACTCCACAAGTCAATTTACAGTCTTAGCCCTTGGAGATGGATGGAATTACAGACTAGAGTGGGACCTGGTTTTGACCATGACTTTATTCTTCTGCCAACACGACCAGGACCAGGTCTCTTTTTACAAACTCGTTCTTATGCTTTTTGCAATTTTGTAGTGTTCATCATTTTCCTTTTCACTCGTTTTGTTCAACACTTTGGACCAAATTTAACGTTCGAATTCCCTTGGGAAAGTGATTTGATCTTGAGAGGGTTTTTTTCAGGTCAAGACTCGTGGTCAAAGTTGGTGAAAATGTTCTATAGTCTCGATTAAAACGGACAATATTCTGAATTTCTTTTGGCTTCAATCAATATGTATATAAAATTTTGTTTAACTGTTTTAGTTGTTGTCACGATGACATGATAATTATGCAGTATTAAAAAACATTCTCAACGTTGAGAAAAAAAAAATACACAATTCTTTTATTACGAACAACGATGATACATCATAAAACAAGAGAGCAATACTATAAGATTAAAAACAAGTTATTTAATATGATTTGAGTTTTCATTCTAAGTTATGCAATCTCACAATAAGTTTTGGGGGGTAAGAACCGAAATCTAACATCACAATCTTAAATAAAAATAAATAAATCTCTAATCTATAAATGATATGTTCAGAATCTAAATAAATCATAAAGATAAGATGATATTTTTTTTTCTTAAATAATATTTTAGAGATTTAAAATTAAAAAAATCTGAATTATTTTCCAATAATTATCCCTTCAATTAAAATTTTTAAATTTCATTTTAACTCCTAATGACAGTTATCTTTCACTTTTTGTATTATTCTCACAAATTGTTCTTCATGAGTATTGGAGGATTTTGACTTCGAGTGACAACCATATCAATTGGAACATAATTTGATTTCCTAGTTGCCGAGACAACTATGACACAAGGATTCCACACGGATAAGATCATTATTTACAAATCTTATTAATTTATAAATCTAGTATCTTCTTAAATGAGAAAACAAATTTCTAGTTTACAAATAATATCTTTAATCTAAAAAATTCTTATGATAATATTTTTTTCTAAACAATATCGTAAAGATTTGAAATTAAAATTTTTAAATTGTTTACCAAGATTTAATGTTATTTATAGTAAGACCAACAAATTTACAACTTTATAAAGATTAAAAAATAGCATCAGAACTAAAATTGAAAAATAAAACAATTTTTTGATAGGAGCTAAATCTACAAAATAATAAAAAAAAGTATATTATAAAGATCAGACATATATTTTAGTCTTTATTCTTTTATTTTTGCTGACAGTGTAATAGCTAATTAGTTTTTCTTATTACTAATTTTAAATTTTTAAAAGTTAAAATAAATATTTTGAACAATTTGTTAAAATATAGTATTTAAATTTATTTTATTTTTAAAATCTTAAAATCTTTTAAAGAGTCACTTTTGGAATATCAGTTTTGCTATATTTATCACATTCTCACATAGTATTTGAGATGATCTCCATTTGATGTGGTAAGAGATTCTACTTGGTTGGAGATATAAGGTTTGTCCAATAATTGAAAAATGATAAAGGGAAAAGAGAGAAAACAAATGTAGGTTCGAATTCTTCTAACTAATATTTTTTACAAAACTATTAAGTTAACATTTATCAATAAAAAAAATTAAAACCTTAAACCTTTTAACTTGGACATAAATGTCATTTCATATGTCACATGTATATGATATTTATGAAATTAACTAACACATTGTTAATATAAATAAATTAATATTTGGATAAATGTGAATGATGAAATATATATTAGGAACTATTTTATTTTTTAATTTTATCAAACTCAGAGATAATAAGATAATAGGTGCATGTCAAATTTAGAGACTAAATTAGAAAGTTTACAAATTGTGTTGTGCCATGTACAATGTTATGTTAATAAAAATAAAAATGAGTTGATATATGGTTGAACTAAAGTGAATCACTTCACACAAATTCAGAAATGATTTTTTATTTTATTAATTTTAGAAACTAAAATTATGCTTATCAAATTTAGGTACAAAATTGAAAACTTACTTTGTTCTTAGCTAACTGGCCAGGATCAGATCTTTTTCTTTTTCTTTTTTTCTTTTTACAACCTCTTTCTTATTCTTTGCAATTTTCCCTTCCATCATTTTCTTACTCCCTTTCCTTTTCAATCATTTTGTTCAACACTTAGGACCAAATTTAACGTTCAAATTCTTTTTGGAAAATGATTTGATTTTGAGAGGATTGTTTGATGTCAAGATTCGTGGTTGAAGATAATTTTTGTGATGAAGAGGGGCTAAGGTCCCAAAAAAGAAAATTTATTTAAAAACCACGGGCAAATCCAACAAAAATTACATTAACCATTACGACATTCAAAATAAAACTAGGACAAAAAGAGAAAATTCTCGAATCATTCCCTAAGGCTAAACCAAACTTGGATGAAAGATCAATCACTTGATTTGTCTCTCGATACATAGGATTGAATAGTTTGTTAGACAAAATATAATTTTTTTTTTCAAAATGTATGTAATTTTCACTACGAGGTGTTGAAAATGAATTTTTTGATGTATTGTTCAAAGACTAAAAAATAGTTTCAATAAAACAATGATTGTCGTTCAATCACTTATATAATTTTTCACAAATGTTTACCAAGTGTAAACTAGTACGTCCAAGTGTGTAGAGATATGTTCAAGAGAATATAAGTTAAATAACTAAAAAACGAAGTAGAAACAATTAATTTGTTAAATAACTAAAGAGCAAAGTAGAAACACTTCATTTATATTGGTTCACTCAACCTAAGCTACGTCCAAAACTCTTTTACAAACTATAAATGATTCTAGTAATCAAACTTGATTACAAAGTAATCGAACTTGATTACAAGCAAGTATTCAGTCCTACACTTTTGGTTACAACAATATTCTCAAGGTCACTTATGGCACACTCTTAAACCCCTCTTAAGTTTAAGAACACTCAAATATTGTTTAACACTAAGTCACTCTTAGCTTTCACAAAAAACAAAGGTTTAAATGAATACAAAGATTCAACTCTCACAGAAAGGATATAACAATGTAAAAAATATTACACAAAACTGACTTTGCAAAGCAAAGAATAACAAATTAAGCTTGTGTAGACTTCTTGTCCAATGAATTTAGCAAAGTAACCACACTTGAGAGAATATGATAGCTTGTAATAATTCTTCGTATTTCACTCTCATGCTTAAGGGTCTTTATATATGCTTCAAAAAATATCCATTGTCAGATTAGAGTCTTCCTCAAATGTTTTTGTTATCAACAAGTTGTCCTTTTCTGCTACGTGACAACTTGTTGAGGAGAGAGAGAGACAGGGGTAACAATACACTACATCTTCTGCTCTCTACTCCACTACTTGTACTACTTGATTCCTTGTATGCGGTGATATTCCAATTTGTCTCTATCTTAGTACACCTAAAATTCAAAAGTTAGCAATTCAAATTATAAAAGACAAAATGGAATCATCAAGATATAATTTCGTCTTGTGTACGCAAACATGTGTTTCATTCATAATTGGCCATCATATAAGCTTAGCATAAAACACTTGGTAAAAGTGAATGTCCTTTGAATGTACAAAGCATGACTCAGTGTATTGACACGGGTTTCACAAAGGGTTGGATGCTTGTTTTCTAACAATGCATTGGACATTAAATTAAGTTATTAATAAAAAAAAGTTTTAATATCTTTTTGAATGATAACTTGTAAAAGCATAAGGGTAGAGATATGTTACCAATTGAGCTTATAACAAGTATATCTCATTTAACATAAACCATTAGTCCATCAACAATTTATATTTTTATTATCATCAAAACAATGAGTAATCTTGGATTTTCCAGATATAGAATATTGGACCGTCGGATTTAACACCCATTTCATTAATAATAAAAGTCTCAATACAAGATGGTATGTAATCATAAATCTAGTGGCTAGTATGAAATTTTGCCGCCCTCACTAAATGATGAGCGAAAAGTTAGCTTGCCTCCTAACAAAACTTATCTCAAAGTTAGGAAAAGAAGATAACATATACCTTCATAAACAGATAATAACACCTAAATTTGTATGCTCTATACCATCTCCTTTAATCCCCTCAATAATCCATTTACAATCAGACTCTATAATAGCTCTATTGTAACCCAAATCAGCCATCCAATTAATAGCCTCAGGCAAAGCCAAGGCATTGACTAGCCCAAAAAAAGGAACAGAATTTTGCGCAAATAAAAGCACTAGAATCATCTCTCAAGCATAAACCCATGGCAAACTTACCTTGGTTAGTGAACATCGCAACATCAGTATTGCACTTCACCAAACCTGAAGGCAGTTTCTGCAGAGGCAAATGATGAACTTGCTGCATGGGAAGACAAGAAGTCTTCTGACGAGCACTCTCCCAATTCCTCAAAACCTGGTTTGCACAATGAACAACAATAACAATGGTTATGTCCATATTTTCCCATATCTTACCATTTCTCCTACACCAGATAGACCACAAAAGCGTGGCCACTTCTCTGAGAATACTACCTGACAGCCTTTCCAAAATCAAACTCAAAAATCAGAGAAGCATTCTGCTCTAGAAATGGCTCCCTGAATATAATGTCACAACCCCGTTTCTCTTTAACAATCAATCACATGAGAACAACCAATGAAACAATGCCAATACTTCAATAAAAATCAAAGGACTGTTTCAAACCTTGAGATTGCCTACTCATATTGCCAAGGCTTGGAAAAGTTTGTAAGCTTTTAATGTTCTGAAGACTTATCATAGTTTTTGAGTAAATCAATTGCAACCATGATTAATTCAATTTAACATTTCTACTTTGACCAAACAAACCTCAATATTTTGTAGGCAAATTTCTTTCAAAATGCAAGCCTTGGACTAAGATCTCTTTTGATCCCTACTATTCGAAACCTTTATATCACCCCTTTAATAAGGACACATGGTAACTACAAAATCATGGTTCAAGCAAAAGCTATAAAAAACAAGTTTTACCAAAACTACATTCCTAACAGAAATCCAAACACAGACATTAGATCCATGGACCCTGGTGCAGTGGCTACAACATCAATAATGGTGCCAAATATAAGTGACAATAAAAGTTTAATAATAATGAAAATTCAAATAAGCTAAATAAGCCATTGAAAATACAAGTCTCACTGTACAGTACAATCACCATAAATCAATAATTTAAAGTCTGAAGAGAATGAAACTAAAGATGAAAAAGCTTTAAAGCTTTACATTGAGAACATGAGGAGGCTTGTACAGATATGTTTGTGCATGCCACAAAACTAGTATTTGAATTCAATTAAGATGAAAAATCTCAAAGCCTCAGAGTGAGATCAGGAGACACAGATGTTTGTGCTTGAGGTGCAGTTGCTACTACAAAACTAGTATTTGAATTATGAGCATGCTCACCATGCCTCAAATTAACATAACCCCTTTCATCAATCTGTCTGAAACTTCCAGGCCAAAACAGACCAACATCATCATCTTCCACGAAGATCGGTGTCCGAAAATAGTCTTTCCCGAATTTCGCTGCAGCACTCATATCAGGAGCCCTCATTGAATGATGCACATGCCCTTGGTGCATTGCAGCATGAGCTTCGAGTCCAAGCGACCGAAAAGCAGAACCATGGAGAGGCAGAGATGCTAGGCTTGTGTACCTTTCAGCGAACATCCCCATTCGCATTGCACGCTTCGCCATTGTCCTCTCCCTTTTATGAGCATTCTGGTGGCCACCTAATGCCTGCGAGCTAAAGAATTTCCGCTGACAATAATTACAAGAGAAAACTCTAGGAATTGCTGATGCTGAGGCATGTGTTTCAGGTCCTACTTCACAGTTAGTATCACTTGTGCCTTTCAACTCTTCATCATTGGGATTGAAGTTGAGGGACAAGTCAAGGGAAACAGAACCTGGGTCAGGATCAGCCTTGGTAAGACAGGAGGAAGTAGCAGTGCTGTCCTTGGTAAGATCATGAGATGTCTCTTGTATTGATTTATCGAAACCTACTTGGCTGAGGACTTTTAAACCACCTTCTGGTTCCAGATTCAAGTTTGGAGTCATCATGTTTGTATGGATCTGCTGTGAGCTAACTTCTTTTAAGAAATTGGAAAGAATGGAACAAATTTTCGCTTAGGTCAGCTTACCATTTAGGTATCACCTGCGTTGATGATGAAGCACATTATTTGTTATGACAAAATAATAAAGGCATGGAACATACAAAATTCTGGTGTTAATATCAAGTGGTCAATCAAAGTCATGCAAACCATGGCCATGCAATTCGTTCATATATAAGCAAAAAATACAACCTGTTTTAGAAAGTAAATAAGAAATTAACTTTGCAGAAAAGCAGACTTTGTGGAAAGCTCCTTCTATAAGATAATATTAGATAAGCAAAATATATCTTCCTTTTACAGAAAGTTTAATCATAGGTCAAATCTTAAGACCAAGTGACAACTGCAAAATAAATCTCATGCAGATGCCAGTTCATTTCATGAATCTCTCTAAGTAACTATCCAACTCAAAAGTAAATTCATAAATCAGGCATGTAAATTTTATTTTATATAAACTGCTTCAATTACATTAGTGCCTCCTCAAACAAATATGTTGAAAAACATATAATAAAAATGCCCAATTTCATTGTTAAACATATATTTTATGTTTTTCTTTAGACTTGGAAGGGTTTAATGATACACAAACCAAAGGGAAATAAGCACCAGAATAGAAAATTATGACATAAGACATTTCATATACCTTTATTCACATAAAATCTAAACGTCAAAGTCATTTAATTAATGTCTGGATACTAATACGTTTTATACAATGATTTCCAGTAGATAAGCCTAAGCTGATTTGTTAGTCACATTACATGAACCAATTGTTTCATACAGCTTATTATCTGAACGGCAGTTCACCAAAGTTATAATAGAAAACATTTTTTTTTCTAGGTTAAGCATGTATGATATAAAAATGTATTAAAAGGAGATTCACAAAGCAAAGATAAAAGAAGAATAGAATATATAATAAGAATACTAGAAATAACAGATGTGTAAGTAATCGAAAGGGATATTAGTGAATAAGTTGTACAGAAGATAGAAAAGAATAAGATCAAAGAATTCCTTTCAAGGATCACAACACAGAATTATTTTTCTCTTATAGCTGACTCAAACCTTCTATGACAAATGTTGTGTCTTGTTTAATTGACCAGCTCTCAGCAAGTAAAATTACCAGTATTATTTTAGATGCAGAGTGTCTCATGATGGATATACATATTTCATGTACTTCTGAATATGATTGTGTTCCTCTGTCCCAATGCATATCAAACATATTTTCTATCATCCTTATACAATTACTATGAAGAGATCTTTTAAGTTTTCAAAATTGAAAAGACATTGACAAACAGTGTTCACACCATAGAAGATATAACTGAAACATAGGTATACGTATACTTTAAATAAAACTAACATTAATGAATTCAATGAGTGATAGATAGTAAATGTGGAGTGTTGTCTACAGTGACTAGCAAGATAATACTATTCATAAACCAAAACTCTGATCCATGGGTCAAAATTAAATTCTGGAAACTGTATTTATATATTACTATGGCTACTGATTACTTGGGGTAAGAAACTACAATAACAGAGATGACCAAACAAACTGTCAGCAATTTTTTCATTTATGACTAACCTGGTAACAATTAACGAAAACTCAATCTTTATCCTATCAATACTGCCATTTGAAACATAAACTTATATAAGCCCTGTAAATTATTTTGCATTCAGAAAGGGCTCTCTTTAGAATTTTGAAAAAAGAAAAAAGCTTTTCTAGAAAGAAAGTAAATTATTCCAAACAAGCACCTACCTTCCGTTATGTCCTCATCAAATGCCTGTCGATAGAAGAAATAACAAATGCCATGTCAAAAAGAAAAGTCGTTGGATTTTAAAGACCAAACTATGCAATTCTTTTTCTTTTGACAACTTTATGAAATTAGACTTTTGTTTATCCAAAATTTTGTAGTGGTTTTACAAAGATACCTTTAAGCTTACACACATCATATTTATTTTTTATGTGCTTAACTACTCAATCCAGCCACTGCTAGGTTGCTCTGACTAAACTTTCATTCCACATACTCCATGTTAGGGCTGTAGAAGGATTTTAATATGCTACTTCTACAACAAATGAAAATAGACCACTCCAATTTACCCAAAAAAAAAAATGGGACCTCTCCCTAGTTAAATAGTTACTTTCTTACAGATAACATCAGGACCAAGAACTTCTATCCAACACTCCTTGCAACTCTCATATTACTCGGACAGTCAGGTAACTAATCCATGAACTCCTCAAAGTAAAATGTGAGTAATTTTTGTTTTGTCATGAAAGAATAATTGAGCATGCTATCTCCACCAAAACAAACTTTGCTTTCTACATGACCCCCCCACTTCTCCCCCTAGTGCCAATTAATAAATTCAGAAAATGTCATAAAAAAAGAATGAGCAAAATGGGGTGAAGAGAAACCTTGTAGGGATGCATAATCAGAGATTTAGAATCAAAGCATGGAGAATTTCAGTATCATTTTCTTCTAATATTATTGAAGTCTTTTGTAAGTTATAACCACAATATAGCATAGCAGTTTTCAAGTGTAACTTTCAAATGCTTGAATGACCCTTCAGCAATGAGCACTAGAGAATATGACCTTCACTCATAGTATTTAGTTTTCATCCAACAAGATAGGAGTAGTTTATTTCCTTCTCCCTTAAGGTAAAGGTGATTTACACTAGATTTTTCAAAAAAGAACTCCATGACAAATTTCTCAAAACTTCTAACATAAAATGCTTATAAACCTAAGTGAAAAATTGCAAGTAATTAAACTATCATATAACATGTTCAACATGTGAGAGCCTGATAAAAGAAATGATTGAATTGAATTTACACAACACAATGAAAATAAGAATCACTCAGAAGAAACAGCAACAAATAGTGTCTACCAAAATCATAGAGTAATGCTACTGACAAACCACAATCTCTTTTCTCAAACTGTTATTGAGACTATATCTATGTCCAAATGTTCTTTCTCAAACTTCTTTGCGTCATATTCATATGCAATCATATCACTAGTTTTCACAGTTTGGTGAAAAAAGAGTTTGTGTACGAAAAATTATTTAAACAAAAATATCCACAAAACCAAAGATAGTATTACATGTGAACTCTAAGAGAAAAAGAAAGAATGGAAGAAAGAAAACTAAAATCCTGGTTTCCAACACCATTCCAAGGCATCCAAGTTACAAAGTTAAGGTTTTGGCGCAGAAGTTCATTTAACAAATTTGGATTCACTTTTCAACAATAATATGGAGTAAAATTTACCAAAAGCACTAGAGAATATGTATCTTATAACAAGATAAATAAGCATCATGTCTCAATTTCATCACTGGTCAACATCATGCTATCTTTTTCTTTCTTTCGGGTAACTTGAACATGGCCCATCTATATTGGGGTTGATTACACTTTGAGAATGTGATATGGCAATCCCACAGGCTAGTTAGTAACAAATAGACAATTACAAACATTACATTGCATCAAACACAAATTATGGAGTTGTCCTTCACAAATCATGAATCTTAAAGAAGATTACTCTCCCAGTTGTACAGTTTTGCAACCTTTATTTTCTGGCGAAATAATTCCTCAAACTTTTGTAACCTTTTAGGAAAAAATTACAAAAGTTTACCATTATTCATCGGAAAATCAGATGGGTTTTAACTTTTAACATAACACCCAGAGTCATAACCATGAGTTTGAGAAACTTGAGACTTGATTGGCTTGAGAAAATGTTTTCTGTTTTCATTTTTGGATTTTCCTTTCAATTATTGTTGAAAAATATAAATATAACACCCCCACCCCCCAATACTAAGTTTATGGTTCAGACTAGGAAAACAAACTTGAATAGCAGCTAGAACCAAGAACATCTAAAATCAGTAAAGCAAATAAAAAGGAAAGACATGCCAGTACATCAAATTAAAGAACTCCCGTTAATATTTTCCCACTAAGATCTAATTTATACACTAAAACACCCCATAATGCATCTTGTCACTACAAGAACAGCTTCCATAATTAAAAACAAAATAGATTTAAACACAAATTCCTCAAATCAACAACCAAAGGTTTTTACTTGCACAAGGTAGAGTGAGCCTCCACTAAACTCCACAACACAAGAGAAGCAAAAACAGACCCCAAAAATTAAAAGCAGCACAAGGCTTCATAAATGCATGTACGAATTATAGAAGAAAAGTGTGAAACGAAATGTAAGTTCTTTAGGTGAAAAGATGAGTGGAAAGAAAGAGGCACTTACCTAGTACTGTACTATAAAAAAAGAGGAAAGAATCTGCAGTGAGAAGCTACTTTGGACTTTGAAGAATATGAACACCACACAAGAGGGGGTAGTATTATACTATTATTAGTACTTTTAAAAAAATTCATCACTATCAAGTGGTGATGAGAGACAAGCTAAAAGGAGATAAGATTACAGAGAGAGAGAGAGAGAGAGAGGGATGCGAAAATAAATAATGGGAAGGCTGAGGAAAGAGAAATGGGAATGATGAAAGGGAAGTCAGAGAGAAGTGTCAGATAACATGTATACAAACACAAGCACCACTTCTTTTGTCCAATTTTGAAGTTTCTATATGTAGTTCCATTTTTCCTGTGCTTTTTAGCTCTTAATTAATAATCAGTAAGTGTCTGTGGGGATAAAAAATAACGACAAACAGAAAGACAAGGAAATTAATGGGGTGCTTTGTGTGAAGCCCCACACAACCAACCAACATAAGACATGGCCATATATCATATTATAGTGCTTCTTCGGCTTCCACTAAGAAAAAGGAACGGTCCATTATATTCAATAATAACACACCATTCAACTCCTTTAGGTTATTGATAAATTTTCTATTATTTATATAATTGGAAGATCTTTCTCCATGCTATCATTAACCTAGCTCACTTTGTCGTACTCATATATATCATATGGACCCCCATAACTCCTCCTACCCTTTCTGATTTCCCATGCTTTTTATTCGTTTTTAAAATTATGTTTGCACCAATAAGCTACTATAAGCCAGTACTTTTTAGTTCTTTAAAACACAATAATCTTGCGCAGAAGCAAGGTATATCTTGGTGAGCAAATATTTTTTTGCTTTTCCCCCTTTGATGATACCTCTTAAACATACAAGTGTAGTTTCTTAGGTACAATTAAACACAAGAACACTGGTTAAACAATATAATGCATGTTTGAAAATTGGGTTTGTAGCCTCCAAAATTACGTTTGTCACAAAAATAGGACCGATCCAACAATAAATAAAACTTAAAGTAAATTTTAAAAAATTACTTTATATGAAAATATTATATGTTAAGTCTTATTTTAACATGTGGTTTTTTGTTAATAAATATTTTTTTTCTTTAAACACTTTTAATTAAATCAACTAATTTATAAGTTTTTAGTTTTTCAACTCTTAACTTATATAGTTTATAATTAAGTTTTTCACTAACTTATGAGTAAGTTCTACCAAATATAGTTTGGTAATAGCCTCAACTCAATATTTGGTATATATTTTGAATGATCAATTTGATTAACACTATAAATATCACCTTTAAGTGATCATGTTCGTATTTATGAAATATCAATTTGATGTGCATAATAAAAGATAGACATGAGAGTTCTCCACAGGAGTGACACAAATCGTTCCACAGTGAACAACTTTTAGGTTTTGTTGTTTTGATATCTTGTGTATATATGGAATAGAAAATGTTATACGTTCATCTCATTTTAGGGTGGAAGGGGAAAAGAGATAGAGGAAAAAAAATAGAGAAAAATATGATAGATATAATATGTGAATAATAATACTAAAAAAAAAAGATAAAGAGAGAATTGGAGAAAAATGAGGTGAATGCGAATTGGAAATTAGTGGGGTGTATAATTATCATTCGTCATGTCTAATATCTAATATAAAGTACAAATTTGACTTGTACAGTGAAAAAACATCTTTTATGTGGGGGGTTATTTCTCTTCATATCAAAGGAGACTAAAGTTGTCGCTTACCATCCACCGGGAGGGGAAACTTGTGGAACGAGGGCAAGAACTTTGTTAGTTTGTCGATAGTTAGTTATTATTTTGTTGTTAGTTAATTGATCTAAATCGTTTAGTTTATGAACGAGTTTATGTACTTATTTCATTAAATCTACTAATAAAAATTTTAGTTTTTTTTTCTCAATTTCTCCTCATTTTCACTCTAATCAATTTCTAATTAAGATTGTTAGCTTGGGGAAATTCTAACATTTTGTTTTAAATGGCCCTTTAATTTTCTAGATTGACAATTCACATTTTATTTCGGATGGTTGTGACTAAAGGGTGAACTAGGTGTTCATGGGTAGGTTTAGATTGAATTTTCCAATTTGTTATCAAAACCAAATAAAAAAGTATGGTTGAATATATATATAAATAAAAGGAGAGACTATTTAAGAATTATTATATTATTCTATAATCTTGAATTAGATAATATTTTCTTAAAATTCATCCTTAGATTGAAAGTTTCTTTTATACAGATCATATATGTAAAATTTCATATTAATCCAAAATCATTTGTTATCTTATTCATACAGATTAAAATCAACCTAATATAAATATTTTAAAATATACTAATTAAAATATGAATAACTTGATTATCTTCTTGTTGTTGTTCAATTAATAGTCGCTTATACATGTAAACTTCATTTTAATATTTTAGAGCTGTCGGATCAAAACTTTAACTTCATAATAGTCATTGATTTATTTCACTGTAATATAACACTATAATAATTTAAAATTTATCATTCAAGAAATAATTTTTTTAAAGTAATAATTTATTAAATAATTTAGATGTTACAATAATTTAAATTATTAAAAGTAATGATTTTATAAATATGTGTATAAATTTTAAATAATTCATAATATTTTATTTCAGTTAATAACTAATCATGAAAATTATGAAATAAATTATTATGTATATAAAAAAATTATGATGAAATATATCTTATCATATATTTTTTGTTTTAAATTAATAAATATTTATATAAATAATAAATAATGTATTATATTTATTAAATAATTATATTTTGTATTTCCTAAATGACATTTTGTTTCCCACGTTAAAATGATCGATCTTAGATTTTGACAACAACAAAAATTGATCTTAAATAATATCTCAATTTTATTTTTTTTTAGATACAGATTCAAAAATCTCACTTCTTGACACATTAATATAGGATTAATTAGTGGTAGCAGTTTGGAGAAACACATGGCGTATTCATTTTAGTACTAAAGAATATAATAGTTGACACATTAAAGGTCTAATTATTTTTAGAGTGTTGATGACTGGAAAAAATAATTCTAATTATTTAAATGATTAATGTGTCAATTTAAGATATTTGCCCGTGTTCCTTAATATGCATAATTATTGGGAATGTCTTCTTATTTTCTATACGATTTGGACATTGTCTGAAGATTTCTCTCACTCTAAGTTTAGCAAAAAATACTAGTCTTTTACTTGATGAACTTGCTTCTATTTGTTTTCTTAAATTCTATTTTTATCATATTTATTTCTTAAAAAATGTGATTATTTTCTTCTTAGTTAATATAGGATACAATGAATTTTCTTTTAAATTAAATGCGATGAACTATCAAGTGGAAGGGTCAACAGTCCTTACAAGCACAAAGTAAAAGATCCATTTTCAAATAGAGTACCGTGTGATGCATTAATGGAGTAATGTGTTTATGTGCTTGTGACGATAAGGCTTGCATGTGGGGCCATGTAATGATAACTATGAGAAGAGTGCAACTCGTAGTAGAGTTTATTATGGTATTTATTAGTTAGGATTTTCTCTGTTTCTCTTGTATAGTTGTGCTTTCTAATGTAATAAAAGATATGCTTCTGGATTAATTGAGATTCTCTAATATTGATTCTATGCTAAGTGTGTCCGTATAAGATGATTGGTAAGCTTCCAACTAGTAATAATTTAAGAAAAAATAATACTTGGACACTCATGTTATAGCAAGGCAAGGTTGAGGAGGGTAGATTGCAATGTCAAAGTGTATCCCTAGTTACCAAACAGGTCATAGTCTTTCTAGTTAGGCTCTCAAATTGGCACCATAGAATTGTCTTCTTATTAGAGGTGTTCATGTTAAACATATTTACCTACAGTTGAAGATGATAGGTACATATTAAAAACTTTTCCCTACAATTAGAAAATGTAAGTAGAAGTTAATGACTTTTACCTATACACTATACATAGTAGGTAAAACCTATAGTGACAGATAATTAGCCGTCATTATACGCCCCCTCAAAGTTGACGGAAGAAACGTCCGTAAGACAAAGTCTATCATACATTTACCTACATATTTTTTTATTTATAGTGACAGTTTTTGTCCGTATTTATAAGTCATTTTTCTTGTAGTAAGTGATAAAAAAGAAAAGAAAAGAAAGTGATGAGGGGTATATATAAATACACGTAAACTGCATAAAATAAAGTGTGGTCCCTTTCGTCTTAATCCTTGTCTCTACAATACAAGTGTTAATGTTGCTGAAAGCCTCGTACCTGTTCTGTGGTCCAACTGGTTAAGACTTAAGATTGCAGTTACCAGCAAAAGGATTGTATAGGTTTCACTTGATTTATCAACGGGACCATGATACATAAAAAATACACCATGCATGAGAATTCTTAATTATTATGAACTCTTTTCATATCACTATGCACCTGTTTTGATAAGTTTCTTTATAAATACTTTTAAGAAAAGAAAATAAGAAAAAAAGTGAGATAAGCTTATATATAAATTAAAATGAGGTCTCCGTTAGTTAAATCGTAGGGCTTTCATAATTTCTCTAAAAAATAAAATAATATATACAAATTAATTAATAAAAATATTATCTCAACTTATAAAAAATTATTTTATTTTTTTCCTAGAAGTATTTTTAGAAAAATTTAACCAAACATATCATATGATAGTATTCAAAGAAAGTTGCACTGCAACTTTTGTCCACAAACAAAACAATCCTATAATTGCCTCCAATTCCAAAAGTCGAGTGACAATATCTTGCTTTTCATGACGTAAAGAGTAATAATTTATTATTTATTGAGTAAATTATCCTTTCCCCTCTCTTCACACAATATGATAGTATAAAGAGAAGCAAGTATTCTATACTGTATATTTTTAATATTAAAACATATAACTTTTCTTTTAACATATTCAAGTATATAACATTTTATTTTGTTTTCTGATTTTCCGTTAGCTTCCGTTAAAAATTATTATTATTAAACTTACCTTATTTAAATTTGTATGGATTCGTATTTCGTAGTATATTTTTGGTACTATATTTTAAATCCGTGACATTTACGGGTTCATTTAAATTTAAATTTTTTATATTTTTATTTAACATATATATATATATATATATATATATATATATATAATTTTAAAAAAAAACTCAATTAAAAAATAAATTATAAAAAATGCAATGCTTATTTGTAACTTAAGATGATATACTATTTTTTTTAATAAAAATATATGTTCCAAACGTTTCAAAAGTTTTTTTTTATAAAAAAAATCAATTCTAAAGTTGTTTTTTAAAACCTATATTTATCAGTTTCATTTTTTTAATCGTGATTCGTTTGTTAGAAATTTATTTCGTGCGTAAATGTAACAAATTTAAATTAGTATAAATTTTTTTTGATTTGATTTAGCTACATTCATTAAATATATTTTTTTCATTAAATTTGTGCATAAATTTTATTATGAAAAATATTTTTCTATTAAATGTGTTCTTAAATTTGATTTTTATAATACCTTATATATTAACTCTTTTAATCAATACTTGTATCAAAATAATGGTTATTGAAAATTTTTAAATACTTGTCTGTTACAATTTTTTATATTTCATTTTAGTAACAGTTACCTATTATTATTATTATTTTATTATTACTATAACATTTACGATTTAAATAAAATTAAATAATAAACATTAAATATATTTTGGTTAAAAACAAATCATTGATCGGTAAATTAAAATAAATTATAAATATTTTCATATAAAAATTGAAATAAAACTAAGGTACATCCAAATGATTATATTTATATTATAACAGTTGAGCAACATAACATTTCGCCTGCATTTCGCCCGCGTTACTTATTTTCAGGCTCAAATGTCTCAAATTGTGGCATATGAAGGAGTCGTTGATCTCTACTTCCATAAATTAAGATAAATCGAACTTTATGAGAAATATAAACAAAAAAATAAAATAGAACCTTATTCATCTTAAAAGAGTGAATTAAATACTCAAATTATGGATGAAAAAAATTGTTTTTTAAATAACAATTTACGCATCTTCAACTTATGTAATTGTAGGAGAAAAATAAAATAATCAAGTTATAGCATATGAGAAAGACGTTGATCTTGAAAAATAAGTAAAATTAGAACATTGTTTTACAAAGAAAAAAAAAACAAAAATTTTAAAATTGGTGTTGGAATTTTAATAAACCTTATAAAATACCAAAAGAATATCAAAACACATTACGCCAAATTATCAAGAGATTTTAAGGAATACCTGAATTTATAGAACTTGATCAACACGCAGTGAAATCTTACAGCGGTCACGAACAATTGGTTTAATGACCTTCCTCAATCAAATCACCTCCTTCCTTATGGGACTTTCGTTTTCTCTTCGGATGGGGAGAGGAGAAACTGTTTCTTGATTTGGTGTGTTGGGGACCATAACCATGCCTTAGGTTTTAACCTTTTAGGGTTTCCATTATCCCCTAATAAGCCAAACTAATTTCCGCTCATTAAGCCCATATCAACTTTCTGTTGGCAGTCTAATGGGCTCATTGAGTTAGATCACTTTATATTGAACTCATCTAAATGTAAATAACTAATATAAATGTTATAGTATAATATGTAGCACATATTAATTAATTATGAATTATAAAATTCCTAACAATCTCCCACTTGGGTTTCATATTAACCTTAGACATTTATATCACAAAATTCTTTAGGCGTGCAACCGTATGTTATTTACTTTTAGACCCCTTTTATACAATTTGGTCCATCTCATATAGCAAAAGGAAACCACTACAGTTTTCATCACAATTTAGCGTGACTAAGCCACAATGATCACCACTGTTTCTCATACTCGATGACATAGATCAAATATGGATAAACGACATGAAAATTACATACAATGTAATCTTAATCATGTTTATTTCCAACTAGTCCAAACTTTATTCTTTATAGAGATCAATCCAAAGTGCAATACAAATATTGCACACAAAACATGCTCAGAATAGAATGATAAACTTTAACTTTATTTTTGCAGAAAATCCAAACAATACAAATATCTGGAAAACACAAGATATAAAACATATATGGGACTCCCACTAAACTAAGGTACTGTTAGGAATTACACACATGTGAGTAGTGTGCTCATGAAAAAACTCTAGGTACCAAACCTTTAGTAACTGGGTCAGCTAGCATGGAATCAGTCCCTATATGTTCTATGGAAATCTGCCTATTCTGAACTCTTTCCTTCACAACCAGAAACTTGATGTCAATGAATTTTGACTTGGTTGTACTCCTATTGTTGTTGGAGTAAAGAACTGCAGAGTTATTCTCACAATAAATTTTCAATGTCATCGACCACACGCAAACTAGTGACAAAGTTTTGCAGCCATATCCCGTGATTAGATGCCTCAAAACAAGCAATGAACTTCATAGCCATGGTTGAAGAAGCTACAAGAGTTTGTTTAGCAGACTTCCAAGAGATAGCTCCTCCAGCCAACATATATATGTATCCAGAAGTGGAGCGTATGCTGTCTTGACATCCAGCAAAATCAGAGTCTGAGTACCCGATGATCTCCAAATTGTTAGACTTCTGATAAGTGAGCATGTAGCCTTTTGTTCTCTTCAAGTAACGCATTACGCATTTCACTGCCTTCCAATGCTGCAATCCAGGATTACTCAAGTATCTACCCAGAACTTCTACGACAAATGCTATGTTGGGACGAGTACAAACTTGAGCATACATCAGACTTCCTACTGCTGACGCATAGGAAATCTTATGCATCTCAACTCTTTTAAGGTCATTATTTGGGCATTGTTTGAAACTGAATTTGTCTCCTTTAGCTATTGGGGTATCTCTAGGTTTACTATCTTTCATGCTGAATCTATCAAGTACTTTATCGATATAGCTCTCTTGTGAGTTGTGACAACCTTAGGATACCTTAAGAGTGATCTCGTAGTATCTTAATACCTAACACAAAATAAGCTTCCCCAAGATCTTTCATTTCAAAATTTTTCGTTAGAAATCTCTTGGTCTTCTGTAAGAAGCCTATATCTCTGCTAGCAAGCAGTATATCATCGACATATAATACTAAGAATATGTATTTACTCCCACTGAACTTATGATATACACAATCATCAACTACATTTGCCTCAAAACCATATGAGGTAATGACTTGATGGAACTTGTAATACCATTGACGGGAAGCCTGTTTGAGACCATAGATAGATTTCTTTAGTTTGCATACCATGGACTTTGAGTCACCGAACACAAAGTTTTCTGGGTGCACCATATAAATCGTTTCTTCAATGTCACCATTTAGAAACGCAGTCTTGACATCCATCTGATGTAGCTCTATGTTAAAATGAGCTACCAGTGCCATTATAGTTCTAAAATAATTCTTTGAAGATATTGGAGAAAAGGTTTATTTATAGTCAATGCCTTCCTTCTGAGTAAAGCCTTTAGCAACTAGACGAGCCTTATATCTCTCGATATTACCCTTTGAATCCTTCTTGGTTTTAAATATCCATTTACAACCAATAGGTTTCACACCTTTAGGCAATTCGACTAGATCCCAAACTTCATTGTCTTTCATAGACTTCATCTCATAATTCATGGCGTCAATCCATTTTTTAGAGTTAGAACTGTGCATAGCTTGACAGAACTTGATTGGATCATCCTCTGTTAAACCAACGTCATCCTTATGTTCTTGGAGAAATATAATATAATTATTTGAGATTGCACTTCTCCTCTCTCTAATGGATCTCATTAATGGCACTTCTTGAGGTTGTTGAGGTTGATCTAAAGGTATTTGAGGGAGAACCTCATTATTGTCTTGTTCTGGAACAATGTCAATAGTTTGAACATTGTCTTTTATTACTGGAGTTGTGTCTTGAATAGTAATAGGTACGAGAACTTGATCACTGTAAATAACAGGTTCTTCCTCAAAGACAACATTCCTTATGTTCTCTTCCTTCCCAAACTCAACTTCCTCAAGAAATCTTGCATTTCCCGTCTCGAAAAAGGATCTTAAGGTGGGATTGTAAAATTTATACCACCAATAGCATTCAACATAGCCAACAAAATAGCAACTAATTGTTCTTGAGTCCAGCTTTCTTTCATGTGGCCTATAAGGTCTTGCCTCAGCCGGACAACCCCAAATGTGCAAATGTTTAATGTTTGGCCTTTTACCAGTCCAAAGTTCATAAGTGGTTTTGTTAACTGCTTTACTTGACACCCTATTAAGGATTTAAACTGCGGTCTTTAAGGCTTCTCCCCAAAGTGACTCTAGCAAAGAAGAATGACTAATCATACTTCTCACCATATCCTTAAGAGTTCAGTTTCTTCGTTCTGCTACACCATTCATGCTAGGTTTGCCCAACATAGTGTATTGCAGAACAATTCCACACTCTTTGAGGAAAAGCGCAAAAGGTCCTAGACGTTGTTCTCCTGATCCATCATATCTACCATAGTACTCACCACCACGATCAGATTTGACAGTCTTAATTTTCTTTCCAAGTTGAAGTTCAACCTCAGCCTTGAAAGTTTTAAAAACATCTAGGGATTGAGACTTCTCATGTATCAAATATAGGTAACCGTATCTAGAGTAGTCATCTATGAACATAATGAAATATTGTTGTTCATTCCAAGAAGTTGTAGGAAAAGGACCACAAATGTCTGTATGCACTAGTTCTAAGACGTCTTTAGCTCTTTCGGCACCTAATTTCCTTATGTTTGTTCATTTTCCCTTTATGCATTCAACACAAACCTCAATGTCCGATAAATCCAAAGGGTAAAGAATTTCATCCAACACAAGTCTCTGAATTCTCTGTTTAGAGATATGGCCTAAACGCTTATGCCATAAGGTAGCTGAATTCTCATTCAACTTTCATTTTGTACCACATGAACTTATTTGCAGTATTTCATTATAGGAACTAACAACATCAAGCATGTAAAGATTATCAATTAAAGAACCAGAACCAACCATATTTGAATTTTGGTAGAGACTAACTTTATTATTTCCAAATGAACAAGAAAATCCAAATTTGTCAAAACTAGAAATAGAAATCAAATTTCGTCTAAAAGACGGTACAACAAAAGTCTCAAATAAATTCAAATAAAATCCAGTTTTTAACTGTAATCTAAAAGTTTCAATAGCTTCCACTGCAACCTTCTTGCCATCACCCACAAAGATGAACCTTTCATCATCACTTGACGGTCGGCTCCACAGGCAACCTTGCATAGTCATACTTATATGAGTAGTAGCACTAGAATCTACCCACCAAGTATCTTTAGGTTCAAAAGCCAAATTTACTTCACAACAAACTAGAGTAAGAAATTTACCTTTCTTCACACGCCATGTGACATACTTGGGACACTCTTTCTTCATGTGTCCCAACTTCTTGCAGAAGTAACAGGTAAATTCCTCATCCTTCTTTTGTTTCTTTTGCTGAGAAGTCCCTTCCGTAGCACCCTTAATCTTCTTCATTTTCTTATTCTGAGAGGTCAAAGTCAAGTGAGAACTTTCAGTTCTATCTCTCTGCAGCCTCTCCTCCTCTTGCACACAGTGAGATATAAGCTTAATGAGGAACCATTTGTCCTTTTGAGTATTATAGCTCACTTTGAATTACCCAAAGTGTGCAGGAAGCGAGATCAAAACCAAGTGCACGAGCAGGTCTTCACCAAGCTCTAACTTAAGTGACTTGAGTTTTAATGCAAGATTGGACATCTCCATAATGTACTCCTTCATGTTCCCTTTGCCTTTATACTTCATGGAGATGAGTTTAGCCAAAAGGTTACTTGTCTCCGCTTTTTCATTTTTGGCAAAGTATTACTCAATTTTCTCATGGAATTCCTTTGCACTTTGACTCTCAGAAATAGAGTCCTGAAATGCCTATGGAATACAGCGTTTCATAATCATAAGACACATTCGATTGGATCGATCCCACTTCTCAATTTTTACCTCATTAGAGGTTTCCGGAGTGGATATGGGTGTTTCCGTCCTTAGTGCCAAGTCCAAATCCATACAACCAAGAACAATTTCTACGGCTTCCTTCCAGACCTTAAAATTTGTCCCATTCAACATTGGGATAGAATTCACTTGGGCAATAACATTTGCAGCACTGACAATATTAACTAAAGAGAGAACAAAAATTAATAACCTGTTCACAAATAATCAAACAAGTCATATAAAATATTTATAACAAGACATGCAAATATTTCCCATAACAGATCCATCACAAGATACCTAACACAACATTTATTCTAGTCTTTGGATAGAGAAATTAATTTGTAATTGGTACTCTCAACGCAATGATCAAATATTGACAATTAGTTTTATCAAATAATAGCCTTTCTTTGGACCGACTATTATTCCCATGGAAAAAAAACTTTATAATTGTCACATATTTATCATCGTAGGTATGTTATTGTTTGGCCAAATTGTGTCTTCCTTTGGGCCGAACACAATTCGCATAAATAATTTCATACTATCATCCATGCAATTTAATTAAATAAATTTACACAATAGAGGTTACTTTGGCGACATAATGGTTCAATCAATTTAATTAAAATTACCGGACACGCAAATAAATGGAAAGGATCCGTAATGGTTAAATTTGCACCCAATTATGATAGCAATACATATTTGAAAACAACATCATGGTAAACTAATTACGCATCCGAAACGAACATACCACGGTACTATCACAAATTTATACTAACCACAAGAATATCATAAACTATTAGCCTATCATCGATTCATAAAGGAAAAATAGTTAGCAAATAAACAATAAATTATTTATATAAGACAAAAGACCATTGTGTTATTACTGATTCATATAAACAAAAAGATATATATATATATATATATATGAAATTGTGCCACGTACAAAACATCATCATAATAGCATATATATAGATTCACAAATCACACACAATGACCTTATATAAAAATATAAGTCTTCGTGACTTTGTATTCAACGTAAAGAGTTTTCGAAAACCTTATATGTATAAAACAAAAAAAAACTTTCTTGCTCACAAAATATATATTGTTCAAGAAAATTAACGTCGGATACATAGAACCTTTATCCAAAATAGAATAATATGTAAGCACACGCGACACAAACAAAAACTGTGTACAAACCCCTAAATCAAATGCAGAGGCCTTTTATTCATTTAAAAAAGAAAAAAAAGAAAAACTTTGTGACCATAACACAAAAATTTAGGGGTTTTTACAATTTTATTGATCGAAGTAGTTTCTCCCAAAAAAAAAATTGGGTTCATATAACTAAAATGATCCAGATATAATACATATCAAACAACTTTAAATCCCAATAATCTAACTGTAATGGTGGCTCTGATACCACTTGTTGGAATTTTAATAAATCTTATAAAATACCAAATGAGCACCAAAACACATTACATCAAATTATCAAGAGGTTTTAAGGAATACCTGGATCCATAGAGCTTGATCAACACGTAACGAAATCTTACAGCGGTCACGAATAATTGGTTTAATGACCTTCTTCAACCAAATCACCTTCTTCCTTATAGGACTTTCGTTTTCTCTTCGGATGAGGAGAGGAGAAACAGTTTCTTGATTTGGTGTTTTGGGGATCATAACCATGTCTTAGGTTTTAACCTATTAGGATTTCTATTATTCCCTAATGGGTCAAATTCGTTTCCGCTCATTAAGCCCATATCAATTTGTTGTTGGCAGTCTAATGAACTCATTGAGTTAGATCACTTTATATTGAACCTATCTAAATGTAAATAACTAATATAAAAATTATAATATAATATGTAGCCCATATTAATTATTTAGGAATTATAAAATTCCTAACAATTATGTAGCCCATCAAACTGTTTGCTCTATAAACTCAAGTCATATCTGCAAACAAAGAAATCATTTTTCTTTTGAAAAAAAATAGTATACTAGATAATATTGTAGAAGTGAAACAAAATACTCAAAATTTATCATATAGAGGTTTTTGATATTGAAAAAATCAGTAAAATTTGAACAATGTTTACCGAAATATAAAGTTCAAGATAGAGCCTTTGCTCATCTTAAAAGAATGAAAATTTATACTGGTTGCTTTGGAGCCTAACTCAAATCATAATTGCAAAAAAAAAAATCATATTTATTCTAGGGGTGCATTTAGTTGCGAATATGAGTTGATATAAGTGGTCAACAATTTAATTAGAGTTAATTTTCATTCTCCCCAAAATTATCACGGATTCAATTCTTTTTTATTTCAAATACTTAACTAGTAATTCTGACTGTTTCTAACATTAATTCTGATGGTTCTGGGTGCTAATTTTTTTAATATACAAATTCATATTGTGTAAAAAATCCAAATCAAACCAAACCAAATTTAAAAAAGCCAAATCATTTCGAATGGTTTTTAAACTAAACCGATTTATTGTTTGGATTTAGAATGGTGCTTCATTTCTTCTAAAGATTTGGTGCACCTAAAATCAATCTAGATTTATTCTTAAAACTTAAAAAATTAAAATTAGTATAAAATATTATTTTAATTTTCTTTTAAATGTTATTTTTTAAAAAAATTACCCTTAATTTTCAAGATTAATTTTTTATCATTAACTCTTTCAATGTGATTGTTGACAATTTGCTAGATTTCATTGAATTAATTAGGTTAATTTAAAAATCTTAATATTATACTTAATATTATTTTTTATTTTAAACAAAACATAAAAATTTACATTGTATTTCAATCCTTATTAATATAACAGAAATTCAACAACAATTAAAGTAAACGTAAGGGTAAAGTTATAATAATCTTTCTATTATTTGTAATTGGAAGATCTTTCTCCATGCTATCATCAACAAAAAACCAGTTTCTTTTGTTGCACTCAGAAAACCAAACCTAACGTTTAGAGATTTTGTGAGAACCTTTTAGGGTTGGGGTAAAACAAAAATTACCACAAATGGTTAAAATGATGCACCTTTTCATCGTTCAATCAGAATATGACACGTGTTAGTCAATGTTCTTTTGTAAGAGCGAACGTCCAAATTTGAGCTTGGGGACCACATTCACGGAATTGAACATAATTGGAGGACAAAATTCGTGAATAAATTTAAAGGGGGACTAAAATTGAAATTGGAGACAACTAGGGGGACCAAAAATGCAATTTTACCTTTCCAATAATTATATGTTTTCATTCTTTTTGGGTTAATTTTTCTTCTTCTCCAAATTAAGAAAAAGTACGTTTTTTAAGTCTACAAATTTAAAAAATATTGGTTTTAATTCCTCGACATTGATGTCATTAGAGACGATATTGACGTGCCTAACAATGTCCACATCATCAAATGTCACATGAAATTGGTTAAATGTTGTGAAAATCATTTTAAAATTTCTTTTGCTAAATATAATTTTGGTTGCTAAATTTAAAAGTAATTTTTTAGTTGTCTAATTTACATATAAATCATTTTGGTCTCAAAGTTGCCATTGTAAAAAAATCTAATAATGTGTTTTTCTTTGGTAAAATGATTTGTTTTGTTTTTTATTTTTTATTTTGTTTCTCTTTTTTTCAATTTTTTTTTAAAAAATTATTTTGACATTTTATATTTTTTAAATGATTCATTTTGATTCTTCTGTTATTGTAAGTTTAATACCATTAATAATTTTAAGACATGGAGGATTAAAAATCTTATCAAAACCTAATTTTATCTTCTTCTACTATGATCTTGCATGAATAATGGGCATTCCTTTCCTTTAATCATATTTGTGTTTTCACACTTCAGTCTAATCCTCCTCACACCATCTATTCTCCTCTTCATGGCTATCTGAACTTGGAAACTCAATCATAATGGCTATCTTTTTGTCATTTCCAAGATCTTCACCAACCCTCCGATCTCGCGGCGATGACAAGTCTTTACTTTGTAGGTTCCACTAATACACTCTCTAACTTCTTCACTCCTAAATCCAAAATCCCAAAACCCTAGAAGAGAGATAAACATTGAATATTATTGATGGTGTCGTTGAAACTAGTGGGCGATGCTTCATTGATTTCACGAAAATCAGAAACCTCATCCAACCATTCACCACCACCAACATCATTCCTATCCCTGACGTTGTAGACAATGTTGACGGGAGGTCATGGATGATGACCACCGCAAGTGCAGGGAGGAGGCCACCGATGGGGAGATGATGAACCTTGAGGACTTTCTCACCAAGGTAGGCGTTGTTGACGACCAAGACCCTGATAACAATGATGACATCAAGATGTTAATGCTCTTTGCCTGGAGGCTAAACAGCGACATCTTTAACTTCGACCCCATTGCCAGGACGCTGTTGAAGGCTTTGTCATAAGGTTTGGGAACAACTTGCAATCATCTTACGAGAAAGTGAGTTTTACTTTGTGTTAAAGTTGAAAATTCAAACCTTTCCGGTGCTAACTTTTAATTTCTCATTTAATTTGGCTTGTCATTGATTGGGATTTTTTGCTTTGTCTTGTTCCCTGACATAGTTTCATTACTCTTGCTATTGTGTGTGTCAATATTTAGCTTCCCTACTTGAACCTCTAGATTTTTGATGGCTGACTCTGTGCTCTTATGATTAGTCAATGACACCTGCATAAACTGAGCAAGAGTTTCTTCCAGCTTTGTTGTTCTCTCAGATAAGCTAGGCCCTTGTTGCTGTGGCCTGTTAGGTAGCCCACCCTGGTCTTTATTGAACTGATTACCAGGGTGAGTTCTCCATTGATTATGCTGTTGGTAAGGTTGGCCATGTTGAAATCTAGAAAATCCACCTGCATTAAAAATTTTTCTAGGCTGGTTTCCCATGTAATTAACTTCATGAGATGTTTCTTCAGTGGGAATACACAAGCCTGACCCATGAGCTCCACCACAAAGTGTGCAACCTATAACCTGCAAAACAGATGAAGGTAAAGGTTGATTAACATGCAATTGAGTTGGCAACTTACTTAGTGTTTCAGTTAAAGCTTCAAGTTGCTTGGACAACAACTTATTTTGGGCCAACAAGGCATCTTGAGATGAAAGCTCCAATAAACTCTTTTTGGTAGGAATATGAACTCTATCATGCAAAATTGTGTGGTCACTGGCAGCCATATTTTCAATTAAGTCCATGGCTTCTTCAGGTGTCTTCAACTTAATTTTTCCTCCTGCAGAAGCATCGAGTAACTGCTTTGACTGCGACCGTAACTCATCAATGAAGATGTTCAGCTGTATAGGCTCTAAAAAACCATGAGTGGGAGTTTTCCGCAACAAGCTACAGAATCTTTCTAATGCCTCACTCAAAGATTCATTGAGAAATTGATGGAATGAAGAAATTACAGCTTTTCCCTTTGCAGTTTTAGACTCTGGGAAATATTTTTTTTAGAAACTTCTCAACAACCTCATCCCAGGTCTTTAAATTGTTGCCCTTGAATGAATGCAACCATCTCTTGGCCTCCTCAGATAAAGAAAATGAAAACTGGCTGAGCCTAATAACATCTTCAGGTACACTGGCAAGCTTGACAGTATTACAAATCTCAATATACGTTGCCAAGTGTGAGTATGGATCTTCATTTGGTAAACCATCAAACAAACTGCTCTGTATTAGCTGTATCAATGAAGGTGGGTAAGTTAAGTTTTGTGCCTGAACCTATGGCCGCACAACACTTGAGAAATATTGCGGCACCGAAGTACTTGAGTAATCTTCCAAGGTCACTCATTGAGGTTGCTCTTCAGCCATGACTTCGACTTCAAATTCTTCTGTTTGAGATTCCCTGGATGTAGGTGAATTAGAAGATGATGACTCAGAAAAGTGATCCTCTTCAAGGATTGATGCTATTGTTCTGTCGTGCAAAAGCTTTCTTTTTCTCTCTGCGTTGTTCCTTCTAAAGGTGGCTTCAATTTCTAGATCCAATGGAACCAATTCACCTACAGAAGATCTACGCATGCAAACACTAATAGGAACAACAGTTAACCAATTCAAGAAGAAAATAAATTATGAACTAAACAAATATTAACAAAAACAAAAATTAATAAATCAAAGAATAATGAATTAATGCCTTCAAACTGAACTAAACTTTCCAAATGGAAAAAGTTCCCCAGCAACGGCGCCATAAATACTTGTTGACCCCCTTCCACAGTTCCTTTTTCCAAAATTTGTAATTACTTGTTTTATGCGGAAGTGGTTTAACCGGCAAGTGCATCGGGTCATCAAGTATTTAATTAAAATGGAATGATCTGAGTATTGAACACAGGGAACTTGTTTATTTAGCAAAGTTTTGTTCAATAATCAGGCATTTTGTAAAAAAAAAATTAATAAATGTGAATTGAAGTAAAAGTATGATATATCCTAATTGAAAAGCAGTAAACATGAACAAATAAGTGTGAAAACAGTGATCTAAAAGCGTTGGGTCTTCCTACTGAACAAGTTGATGCAATTAAAGATGTTTCTCTAATTAAGGATGTTCCTATGTTGTATGTCGAAGGCTCAAGTACTAAACCTTGATGTCTCGCAAGTTTAGACTAATTTAAACTAAACTTCATTCTCAGATCCCTCTTGTTGAACTCGGCTTAACTTAAACAACATTATAATCACAACATAATAAAAACTAAAACCCTACACCGTATCCCTGCAATGCAGTTATCTAGCCCTGCTCTATCAAGTTCTAAGGAAATAGTACATTTCCTAATGCTAAAGTTCCTAACAGCACACACCAATGGGTGATCAGACCAAAAGCATGCAACAATCAAGCACCGATAGAAGCAATGAACACATAAAACACACTTAATTAGATATGAAAAAGGTTTTACATCAACTGTTCAATAGAAATCCCCAACTGAGGTTTTAGCCTTCCATGGCAAGGAATCTCCTTTTATAATAAAGAAAGGGAATCAAGAGAAATTGCTTGCTTACATAGGAGGGGGGATGTCTCCTCCACCTCTTGGCACCTCACAATCACTTAAAAGCTCCCTAATCTCTCTAAAAGTTGGAAACTTGGCTCCTTGCTTTGCTTCTTCGTTCTCTGAAGTTCACACCCAAGAACTCTCTGTTGTGATTATTATCTTCAAAAAGCCTCCCCAATTCTGTGCAAATCAAGCTTAAAAAGGGCTAAAAAAACCTAGACGTCGTGCTTAGCGCCATTTTCGCGCTTAGCGCGAGTAAGTGAATATGAGCTTAGCGCCAATCTCGCGTTGAGCTTGGAAAGTGACAAACGAATTGCTTAGTGAGCTGATATCACGCTAAGTGCGAGCTTGCATAACAGATGCCCTTCCAGATTCCCTTGACTCGCTAAGCGCTCTTATGTTGGGCTTAGCCGCTAATACGCGCTAAGCGCATGGAGCTCGCTTAGCGCGACATCCACTTTGGCACTTCTTCAAATTTTCTCCTTTTTTGCCTGAAATTGAAGAGAATTTAACATTAATTCCATATAAAGAGGCTTCTAATGAACAGAGATCAAAACAAAGCAAAATTTATTTACAATCCTACAAAAGAACTATAAATTAGGGATTTATATACATTTTGTAAAAGTGTTCTATACAAAAGTTAGTCGTATAAGATGACTAACAATAATTTCTCAACATAAGAACACTAGGATAACATTAAATAGAGAAAAAAAATACATAACAACATCAAGGAAAATTCAGTAGAACAACCCAATGCTTTTTACTTGACTATTTTACTTCTCAAACTTTAGATATTTAGTTTATAGTTTACTAGATTTTAGAACAAAAATCCAACTTGATATTTATTTTACTTTTGGTTGTACAAATGTTTGCTCACTGAATATACATTTTCTGAGTGAAACAAATTCCTTGTGGATATGATACTCGGTCTTATCGTTTTAATATATTACTTGTGCGACTCGGTACACTTGTTGAACTAGCAGAGAGCATAACACATGTGCATCACCATTCTTAAACTCAACAACAATCCATAAGTCACGACATCCACACGTTGAAGTCTTACCATACAGCACCAAGACTCCATATGAATGCAATTACAAGATATCACCATCAAATTAACTCTATACTATTTATAAATACTCATATAATAAATCAATATTCATTTTATCACACTTGGAATACCTTGTTTTTTAAAAAGGAATTACGCATAACATGCTGTCATATCCTAATTTCGCCCGGGGACCATCCGTTGTTGGGATGAGACCCTCGTTTGACCACTTCGAGGCACTTGGCACCCATCGTTAGACAATTTGTGAAGTTCCGAGACATGCCGGAAGCCAAAAGAAAAGCGTCGTAGCACAATCCGTGAAGTTCCGTGACATGCCGAAAATTAAAAGGAAGTGTTAGTGCGCAATCTGTAAAGTTCCGTAACGTTCTGGAAGGCAAAAAAGGGATGATTACGTAATCCGTAAAGTTCCGCAACATTACGGAAAGAAAACAAGTATCGTTACGGAATTCGTAAGTTTCCGTAACTTTACGGAAAAAGAATCACCAAAAAAGGGTAGGGGGTGTATTTAGTAAAAATGGGGGTTCAAATAGCAACCAGGCCCACTTGGGCCTTCCAGGATGTTCCTCCAGAAGGCGGTTGCTTCTTGAGGAAGCAACCTAGCTCGCCTGGGCGAGCTGGGTGGCAAGCATCTCCTTCCTTTTCCTATAAATAGGGGAAGGAGGGAAGAACAACAATGTTCAACCCTCCTGGTATCTGAGATTCACTTAAAATTAGTGAGAAAAATTGTTTCCGTAAAGAAAATCCAAGCCGAGGCGCTTCCGTAACGTTTCCGTGGGTGATTTCGTGAAGATTTTCAACCGTTCTTCGACGTTCTTTGTTCGTTCTTCGTCGTTCTTCGGTCTTCAACCGGTAAGTTTCCGTAATCGAACTTTTCAATTCATTCTATGTACCCTTAGTGGTCCTCATTTGTTTTCACGTGCTTTTACTTACTTTCCGTACCCCTTTTGACGTGCTTTAGTCATTTACTTAAGTCATTTTCTCCCCTAATCAAAAATAAAATAAATTTCCACCGATCATTTGAATTGTAACATCCGTTAATTTTTGTTAAAATGAAATCCGACCGTTCGGTCATGCCGTAACCACGTTGGAAACCAAAAAGAGGTAAAATAATAATATAACAATAAAAAATATCTTTTAGTAAAATAAAAAAAATCAATCGTACGTTTTTGCTTTGGGATTTCTCTTTCTTAAATCGAATCGACTAATAACCAAAGTGAAACTAAGGCTAAAATCAATTCATAAATCAAACTTTTGTCATCGCCTAAAATGTCATTTTCAAAGGTCCAACGCCTTGAAATGGTCTTTTCCGCTTTTATTGGTTAAGTGTAGATTTCTAAAAAGCCTAAAATCAATATGTAACTTTGTTACCTCTTTCAAAAATAAAGAAATCATTAATGGTCCAATGCCTTAATGTTTTCTCACTTTTCAAAAGAATCGAAAGATTGTCTAATGGTCCAACGCCTTAAATGACCTTTCATTCAATAAAAACATATCTTGCAAAAAAGGATAAAAAATAACTTAACCAAAACACTTTGTTGACAAAAGAACTACGTAGGTCTGATTTTCTCATCACAATTGAGGAATACGTAGGAGCAAAGGGAAACACCCTTGTTGACCACAAAAAGATAAAAACATAAAAAGGCATAAAAAAGACATATGAACGTAAAAAGGGAAAAGAATATAAATTGAAGTCATATTTGCACATTTGATTAAAGGCTGCCGTCTCTTGTGATGGACGCGTGGGGTGCTAATACCTTCCCTGTGCGTAAATACAACTCCCGAACTTTTAACTTAGGGTTCGTAGATCACATCTTTTCTGGTTTTTCCGACATTTTCCTCAAATAAACGTTGGTGGCGACTCCGCGCGTATTCCTTTCTTAGAACACGCACCCGCGAGTCACGCGTCACTCTCCCGCCGAAGGGTAGTTTGCGATAGTTGGCGACTCCACTGGGGACTATTTTTTGAGAGTTAGGTCATTTAATCTTGTGCAATGTTTTATCATGACATCCTCCTTTGTTGGTTTCCTTTTATTTTCCTTATGTTCTTGTGTATATAACTCTTTGATGCTTTTAGTGTGTTTTAAAATGTATGCATGAGGTAAATATTTTCATTTGATACACACGAACACCAACACTATTTACACACACGGTGATTTGAAAAAGGGCCCTATACCCGGGTTCATGGGAACATAAGGAGTGGAGGTGAATCTGTGATCATGCTAGGTCTCTGACTTGCTTGATTACAGTGAACCCTCATCTAGAGTTTTTTTTTCTTTGATAACATATTGTTGCTAGTAGTCCCTACTATTGCAATATGTTCTTCGAAGAGGATGATACCTCTAGAGACCATCAAGAGAGATATGACCACCTTGGGAATTATCACTAAAGGCCTTGTTAGCTCCCTCCCATATAGGTCCCTTGAATAGGGGCACGGAGCGCACACGCTGCGTGCCATTTTTCACACTGCCATGCATAAGTGTCATGTACCCTTTTGCTTATATTTTGTGAATATTGTCATACTGTACATTCCCGTGTTGCGCCTTTCGCATATGCATCACGCACGGATTCCATTTTTATCCACTCTCTTTGGCAAACCAACGGAGGGTCTGCGCCACCTTCTTAAATACGGAGACAATTTCCCGGGCTCCCGTATTCATAAATTGCATCTGTGTCATATGCATTTCTTCATGCATTCATCCATTCCACCCATGATAGATGTCGGTGTTTTGATTCGCACCGATTTTTGTTCACTTTAGTAAAACATGGGATCAAGTCAAATGCCTTCACTTAAAAGGAGGTTCTATCAAGTCAAGGTCAAGAGCCTAGGGACCACCAGTCTAAAGGAGTTAGGGCAGTTAATGGGTCAGCTCCAGCGGCAAGCTTTTCGCAAAGCTTACGGTAAAATCTGGGACTTAGCCATGGTAGAAGTCTCCACAGAGGCCATTGCCTCCCTTGCCCAGTATTATGATCAGCCGATGAGGTGCTTCACCTTTGGGGACTTCCAGCTATCACCTATGGTAGAAGAATTTGAAGAGATCCTAGGATGGAAACCCTACCTCTTCTCAGGGTTCTATCCCTCATTAGCTAGAATTTCCAAGATAGTCCAAATCTCGGCGCAGGAATTAGACCACAGGAAGCAAGTCAAAAATAGGGTGGTTGGAATACCGAGAAAATATTTGGAGGCAAAAGCAAGAATCTTGGCAGGTAAAGGCGAGTGGGCCCCGTTCATAGATATTCTCGCACTGTTGATTTTCGGAGGAGTCCTCTTTCCGAATGTGGATGGGTTGGTGGACCTGGCAGTGATCGACGCTTTTCTCGCCTATCATAACCACAAGGAAAGCCCGATTGTCGCTATGCTAGCCGACCTATATGACACCTTCGACCAAAGATGTGAAAAGAGCAATACAAGGATTGTTTGCTGTACTCCAGCTCTTTATGTATGGTTAGTTTCACACCTTTTTTGCCAAGAGGTAAGGCATGCTTGCTCGCTAGAAAGCCACCGTTCATGCACAGAGAAAGGAGGGGCAAATTGGGACCAACTCTTAGCAAGCAAAGAAGGAGCATCTGTCAACTGGTTCCCTCGATGGAAGGAAGGAAGAACCAGAGTTCTTATTTCATGCGGAGGATTTCCAAATGTTCCCTTGATGGGGACGAGGGGTTGCATCAGCTACAATCCCGTTCTTGCTATAAGACAACTTGGCTACCCTATGAGAGGGGCGCCACTAGAGGATGAGCTCACGCCTGTCATTTCACGAGGTTTCAATAAGACCAACGTGGAGACACTTCAGAAGGTTCGCAAGGCATGGAAGGTGGTACAAAAGAAAGACAAAGAACTTAGGGGCAGTAACAATGGACCCATCGGTGGCGACCATAAGTGGTTGAAAGCCCACGTGCAAGGTTTGGATTGGCTCCCAAGTTTGAGAACCGCTAAAAGGGAGGAAGTCGAGGCACCGGAGGAAGACGAAAAGGTGCAGGCCCTTAGGGCAGAGCTTGAGCAAGCCCAAACAATCAAAGAAAGGTTCAAATCAACAGCTCTGAAAATCCGAAAGGAGAATGCCGAACTAAGAAATGTAAATATAGCTACCACCAAGGCCTTGGAGCAAGAAACCAAGAGGGCTTGTAGGGAAGAACACGGTCGGAACAAGTTCTGAGGGGCTCTGTGGGGTAGCAATAGCGAGCTTAAACTCCAAAGAGAGGAAAGGGACCAATCACGAGTAGACAGTTTGATCTTGAAAGATGAATTGAAGGCTTGCTCGAGGTCCAAAAGAAGTTTGTCTTAGCGGTTATGTGAGATAGAGACCAACATGTTAGCTATTATCACCAAGTACCAAGAAGAACTAAATCTAGCCGCGGCCCACGAGCATAGAGTGGCGGACGAGTATGCTCAAGTGTACACGGAAAAGGAGGCTAGAGGAAGGGTGATTGACTCGCTACGTCAAGAGGCAACAATGTTGATGGAACGATTTGCCCTTACCTTGAACGAGAGTCAAGAGCTTCCCCGACTACTAGCCGAGGCCAAGGCAATGGCGGACACCTACTCCGCCCCCGAGGAGATCCACAAACTTCTCGGCTATTGTCAGCTATGATAGATCTAATGACCCATATAATTAGAAACCGCTAGGGAACTTGTATTGTCACTCAGATCTTGACTAGTTATAACTTTTTGAATAAAATGAGTTTATCCCATGTTTTTACTCCAAAGATCAGTGCGAATCAAATCACTCCTATATTTTATCTCTAGCATGCATTCATATCATGCACCACATAAGCATCTCTTCACAGCATCATAATGAACATATCGTTCCTGCATTTGTCTGTTGTCATATTCCAGCAGCGAATTTTGCATGAGTCATTGCATCATTATGCATATGCGTTCAACATACTTTTGTTCTACAAACTACATACCTTTTGTTTTCATGTTCGCTCATGCATGATCCTTGCATTTTCCTCTACAAAATGAAAAAAAAGAGAGGAAGCGTGAAAATTCACACTACATTCTTAGTTGCATGTGTTAGGTACCATGAGCCAACCATGTTGGGATCATAAACCCATTTCTAAAAAAAACAAAAAAAAAACAAAACAAAATGAGTGAACATGGTACGTAATGCATGGTTAAACTAGGAAATGATGTTTCTTCGGGCATCTCAATCTCATAATTACATTTTCCATGCACTGCTTAAGTGTGCTCGAGTCATTCATGAGTATTGGCGATCAAAATCGCCATTCCTTGAGTTATGGGGTTGAACCAAACTCATGCTTTTACGAAAAGGTTCATTAAGTCAAGTTGAAATGTGGAGGTAACCATCTTGCAAAAAAATTGGGGCAAAAGATGGATCGAGTTACATCGCTGCTTCGTCTACTGCCAAACACATTTAGGACTGTTAATGTCCTTGTTACTTCCAGTTTCACCTTGACAAAGATGTCATGGACCATGTTGAAAATCAAATTGATTCAACCCCATGTCTTGCATAAAAATTCGCAATACCTCAACTGTGCATCATTCGCATACATCCATGCTTTTTGTTGTTTGCATTTCTCATTGCATTCTTTCCTTGAAAAAAAATGAACTTAATCATTGTTATCAAAAAGAAAAGAACACGCTTTACGGTGCCCTTACCAAACCCGTGCTAGAGCTAGAGTAATGAGTGAAGTAGAGGAGGTGCAAGAGCAGATGAAGGCCGACATGGAGGCCATGAAAGAGCAAATGGCCACAATGATGGAGGCCATGATGAGCATGAAGAAGATAATGGAAGCCAATGCAGTTGCAGTTGCCGCTACCAGCGTTGTTGCTAAGGTGAACCCGATGCCCTCATTTGATATTAACCAAATGAAACATCCAACCTCAGATATGGTAGGCAAAGATTTGGGAAGTACGGGCGGCCCCCATTATGCGCAAATTCAAAACAAGCATGCCTTCCCACCATATGGCTTACCTCCCAACTATGCACCACCCAATGTGGCATACATTCCCAATAAGGATGTCAATAACTCCGCTCCTATACTCATTGAGAGCCGACAACCTCATCATGCACATGTCTCTTAAATCGTGGGGGAAACACATGAAATGCCCCACCACAATCTAGCGGACTTTGAGCCTTGCCTCGGATATGCCACTAAAGGGTAAGCAGTTGGTGGTATACCCATGCCAAACACTTTGGAGGGCCCTCTGTATCACCCACAACTACACCTCTTGCATTCCACAACAAGTAAAATCCCTCATGCTATGGCAGAAATGGGAAAGTTGGATCATCTAGAGGAAAGGCTCAAGGCCATTGAAGGAGGTGAAGATTATTCCTTTGCTAACCTAGAAGAGTTGTTCCTAGTACCCAATATCATCACCCCTCCTAAGTTCAAGGTGCTGGACTTTGACAAGTACAAGGGGACTATTTGCCCCAAGAACCATATAAAGATGTATTGTCGGAAGATGGGGGCATACACAAAAGATGAGGAACTGCTGATACATTTCTTCCAAGAAAGTCTTACTGGGGTAGCTGTTACCTGGTTCACTAACTTGGAACCTTCCCGAGTCCATTCTTGGAAGGACCTAATGGTTGCCTTCGTTAGGCAATGTCGATATAATTCTGATATGGCTCGGGATAGGATGCAACTATAGAACATGTGCAAAAAAGGGCATGAATCTTTCAAAGAATACGCCCAAAGGTGGAGGGATCTGGCAGCTCAAGTAGCACCCCCAATAACAGAGAAAGAGATGATCACAATGATAGTAGACATGTTACCAGTGTTCTATTATGGAAATGGTGGGTTACACACCTTCAAGCTTTGCGGATTTGGCCTTCGCCGGCAGAAGGATCAAAGTGAGGATGGAAAGAGGAAAATTTAATCATCCTACTTGGGCGAATGAGAAAAACTGGGGCAAATGAAGAGGGTGAGAATGAGGGAGAAACTCATGCTGTGACTGCCATTCCTATACGGCCAAGCGTCCCACCAACCCAACAATGTCTTTACTCAGTCAATAACAACCCTTCTCCTTACCCACCACCCAATTATCCACAAAGACCATTCCTAAATCAAACCACAAAGCCTGTCTACCACACTTCCAATCACGAACACCACCTTTAGCACGAACCAAAACACCAACGAAGGAAGGAATTTTGCAGCGAAAAAGCCTATAGAATTCACCCTAATTCCAGTGTCCTATGATGACTTGCTCCCATATCCACTCGATAATTCAATGGTAGCCATAACCCCAACCAAGGTTCCTCAACCTCCATTTTTCTGAGGATACGACTCGAACGCAATGTGTGCTTATCATGGAGGAGCCCCGGGGCATTCCACTGAGCATTGTAGGGCCCTAAAGCGTAAGGTGCAAAGTCTAATTGATGCGGGTTGACTGAAATTTGAGGAGAATCACGTATGAGTCCTGACATTGACAAACGACACCACACATGGGGCAATTTTGAAAGCCATTGTTAGATGTCGCTAATGACTCATCAGGATTTTCAAGTTTATGCCATTATTATAAACCACAGTTACAATGCTAAAATGGATGAATTTGACATCCTTGTCTCTCTCATCCTCTCACAAACACATCGTTGCTTATTCAACTTCCATCGGAATGTGAGTGTAAGCCATTGGTTTGTTTGCTCAAAGCGACCTGCGCTCCTGAGTGTTGACTTCCAAGACCGTTCAATCAGAGATTACTCGTCCTGCACGTTGGTGGGGTGCCGTAAACAACGAGTAAAGCAGAAAAGTTCAAAAAGAAAAAAAAGAATTTGATTGACTGTGTTTTCAAGTAAAAATATAGACATTCATGTGACCTCATTTTATCATTCCAGAAATTTTGTCTTTTTAGAGAGAAGTGAGTTATCAAGAATAGGAGTCATTTGACTTAATCTGTCGATTGAAAAAATCCTTCAACTATTTCTCGTCCTTGGAAAATTCTTTTTGCAAGAATCAACTGCTTCTTTCATTCTCCCTTGCTACTAGGTTGTGAAAACAAAGATTGGTACCTCAAAGCCTTACACTGGGGCAATGAGGGGCACCGTGCATGAGCCTCAAGTAAACCTAGGGGAAGATTAGAAGTTCTCACCCAATAGGTTCCCAGCTACAAGGTCATGACGAAAGATAACAATTGGTACCTCAAAGCCTTACACTGGGGCAATGAGGGGCATCGTGCATGAGCCTCAAGCGAACCTAGGGGCAGATCAAAAGTTCTCACTTGTCGATGTTTTTAAACAAAAAAAAGGGGGGGGGGACAAACTCGAGAATTTCAATGGATTGGTTAAACATCAAACAACTCCATTGTCGTCACTCCAAAATGGTCAAGTGACTAAATCAAACAGAACATACACTCTGAGAGAGTTCCTGGAGAGATTTGCAAAAAGATAGGATGAGGTTCCATGAATTATCACCTCTTTCAAAAGGACAGTCAATCTGTGTTTTCCAAAAAAAAAATTAGGAAAAGAATGTCATGAACATTGTACAACTTTCCATTACATTGCATTGTTTCATATGAAGTCTGCATTTACTGCATTTCAAGACAAAGGTTGCATGCATCTGCATCCCTAAAAATCATGTTAACTGCATAGATTTCCAACATCTAATATCCAATCGTGTGGATTTGGAATGACCGACCCACTCGATGAGTCGATCTCTTGCTTTCTCATAAGGGTGAACCCTTGGGTACTAGTACCTATCACCTTCAGAGGACTACACGTCCTCGCCATCAGAGGACTACTGCACGCCCTCACCTTCAGAGGACTACACGTCCTCGCCTTTAGAGGACTACATATCCTCGCCTTCAGAGGGCTACACGCCCTCACCATCAGAGGACTATACGTCCTCGCATTCAGAGGACTGCACGTCCTTGTCTTCAGAGGACTACACGTCCTCATCTTTAGAGGACTACACGTCCTCGCCATCAGAGGGCTGCACGCCCTCACCTTCAGAGGACTACATGTCCTCGCCTTTAGAGGACTACACATCCTCCCCTTCAGAGGGCCACACGCCCTCACCATCAGAGGACTACACATCCTCGCCTTTGTAGGGCTACACGCCCTCACCTTCCAAGGACTACATGTCCTCACCTTCAGAGGACTACACGTCCTCGCCATCAGAGGGCTGCACGCCCTCACCTTCAGAGGACTACACGTCCTCGCCTTTAGAGGACTACCCGTCCTCGCCTTCAGAGGGCTACACGCCCTCACTATCAGAGGACTACACGTTCTCGCCTTCATAGGGCTACACATCCTCGCCTTCAGAGGACTACACGTCCTCACCTTCAGAGGGCTGCACTCCCTCGCCTTCAGAGGACTATACGTCCTCGCCTTCAGAGGACTGCACGTCCTCGTCTTCAGAGGACTACATGTCCTCATCTTTAGAGGACTACACGTCCTCGCCTTCAGAGGGCTACACGTCCTCGCCTTCAGAGGGCTACATGTCCTCACCTTTAGAGGGCTACACGTCCTCACCTTCAGAGGGCTGCACTCCCTTGCCTTCATAGGACTGCACGTCCTCGTCTTCAGAGGACTACACGTCCTCATTTTTAGAGGACTACACGTCCTCGCCTTCAGAGGGCTACATGTCCTAACCTTCAGAGGGCTGCACGTCCTCGCCTTCGGAGGGCTGCACACTCCCTCGCCTTTAGAGGGCTATGCGTCCTCGCTTTCAGAGGGCTCCACATCTGCACCTTAAGAGAATTTAAGGTCCTCTGCCCTTAAATGCTTAACCGAGACTTGCACTCCCGATTAAGGGGCTAGTAGTTTCCTTTTATCAGTTCCTGGGCCACCCCCTGATATTGGAGGGCGCCAACTGTGCGAGCACAACCAGAAAGGGAGGCTATCACGCAGCTGCTATACATACCGGGGCAAGATTTCACCCGTGCCGCTACAAAGAGATGAGTGTGGATCATGCACACCAACATGACCACTCTTACATAGATATGTATGACATTGCTACTCAGCAACATTCTGCCCAGCGACCGTAATGCCAATCTCCCCCTTCGGAAGTATCAGTTGGTCTGTGTCGTCCCGACATAGGTAGGTATGCATTATTTCCAACTGATTTCTAATGCCATCTACTATTTGCAGGGGTCGCGCCCACAAGACTCCTAGTGGACCCGAAGAAGTCCAACAGGGCCCTGGGGTTTCCAGCTCTGGTTACGGGCCTCTATCAGTCCTACAGGGTGCCCGTACTCCCCGACAAGGTCATGCCATCGCGACATAGGTAAGTATGCATATGGTTCAAACTGATTTCTGATGTCATCTATTGTTTGCAGGGATTGCGCCCGCAGGATACCCAGTGGACCCAAAGAAGTCCAACAGGGTCCTGGGGCTTCCAGCTCTGATTACGGGCCTCTGTCAGTTCTACGGAGTGCCCGTCACCCCCAGCAAGGTCATCAAGCCTCCTACTAATCGAGCTTTCATCAAGAAGTATTGCACCCCCAGGCTGGCAGAGGGCGAGACACCACAACAGCCTGGGGATGGCCAGCAACAGGCAACAAATGCACCGCCACCACCTCCAGAGCCCCTCAGCTCATCCACAAAAAGGTTAGAGTATTGCCTACGACACATGGCCGACAAATAGGTGACCATGTCCAATGCCAAAGGTAAGCAAAGTACTAGGTCCGTGACCGACAAGTCGTCATGCGTCTAGCTCAAGACGTTAAAGAAGTGCTACTAGGAGGCAACCTAGTAACTTTTAAATTTCTGCTTGTTATTTGATCACCTTTTGTTTCGCAAGTCATAGTAGGACACACCTAGTTGCTCATGATCCTAGGAATTTAAATAAAACAAGCACAAGCTCGGAAGGTAGTAATACCTCACAAAATATATATATGTATGTTTAGGTAGAAAGATACCTTGGATATGCATGTATGTAACCAAAAAATACTTCACAAAATATATATGTATGTTTAGGTAGAAAGATACCTCGGATATATATATATATGTATGTAGCAAAAAATACTTCACAATATATATATATATATATGTTTAGGTAGAAAGATACCTGGGATATGCATGTATGTAACAAAAAATACTTCACAAAATGTATATATATGTATGTTTAGGTAGAAAGATACCTTGGATATGCATGTATGTAGCAAAAATACTCCACAAAATATATATATGTATGTTTAGGTAGCAAGATACCTTGGATATGCATGCATATAGCAAAAATATCTCAAAGCATATATATGTATGTTTAGGTAGCAAGATACCTTGGATATGCATGTATATAGCAAAATTATCTCACAAAACATATATATGTATGTTTAGGACACGCATGTATATAGCAAAATACCTTACAAAAATATACATATGTTTAGGTAGCAAAATACCTCAGGGAAAAAGAAAAAGAAGGAAAAAAAGAAAATAATAAGAATAAAAAGTTGTCTAGCTAAAAAAACAACATGCTTGTGAAAAGAGATAACTTCCAACTTTTCTTTGAAAGAATTCACTGATCATAACCGGTTTTTGAAAAAAATGTGTATACACCTGAAGGGTAAATGTTGTGAAAGTTTTTTTCGAACACCCAAAATAGACTCGGATGACAAATTGATAAAAGAACATATTTTGGAAACACTAGGTTGACTAAAGTAGAGAGAATGAATTATGAGCCCTAGCATCACATGACCAAAATTTTTTTCGACACTTTAGTGTCTACATAGGTGCGTGCACGACTAGTTTTGCATAAAATTTCCAAATCATCATTGTTGCATTTGTGTCATGGAAATAATGTGGGACATTCCCTTTTATCCCTGAACCAGACCAACACCCTGACATTTATCATGTCCATCCGTTCTACAAGCCTTGAGCCAAAGTCCCAACTCACCATAAACCTTGCCCTCAAAAGAAAACAAAAAAAGAAAAAGAAAAGAAGAGAAAAGGAGAAAAGGAGAAAAGGAGAAAAGGAAAAAATTCCCGATCAAAAGAATCAGAAGAAAGCAAAAAGGGAAAATTCCCAATCAAGGAAAATGGGGGAAAGCAAAAAAGAAAGAGAATTCTCGATCAAAGATTGGAAGAGAAAAGAAGAAATATGTAGAAAGGTCTTAGGACCAGACAATATCTGAACAATACAGATTTGTCACCAAGTAAACAAGAAAAGAAAGGAAACCACGACCTAAAGTGGTCCTCTCCCTTTGATTGCCAACCAAAATCCTATGTGTCAGCGACTTTTTTGCCCCGCACTAAACAAAAACAGAAAAGGAAAAGACCAAAAACATTCAAAGCCAAAAATTCCCACAAAAAAAAAACACCATTCCCAAGAAAAAGTCCTACTGGTCTATGATCACGCATGCAATCTTTGATTTGATAGGAAATGATTTGCAAGATCAAGTCATGGCATATCTATGATTCGGAATTAGGGCGAAACACTTACCTGTGTGAGATTAATACACTTTGAGTGATTTTCTTCTATTTTTGTTGAATCTAGTGTTTCCTCTAAATGGTCATTAAAAACGAAATGCTAACATCCAAAATCTCGTTTGTGGTTATGAGAAGATTTCATCAGCATACTCCCCTTCCCCGGTAGACACATTGTTTTTCATCCGAAAAATATATGTTGTTTTGATTAGTTGGAAGTTTTCTCTCTTTACTAAAGCATGTTCGCATTTTAGTGAAGAAAACACCGAGACTATTTTTAGTCTCACAAGTTATCCAGAACTATGTAGGTCTGAGTTCCTCATTGAGGATACGTAGGAGCATGAGCCTCGCTTTTGTCGGCTGCCCCACAATCTCTGTCATACTGACCTTGGAGTCGTGCGACAAGCAGAAATACCCTAGCGGTTATCCGTATAAACTTTTTGCTATCTGTAAGACTCAAAGCATGATAGCACGCAGAGACTTACGTCGTCTTCTGCGCCTTTGGTCATCCAGAGGCGGCGAGCCCGATGACACGCGGGAACCATTTGGTCCCGCACTTTTAAACTTTCTTTTGCTATCTCTAAGACTCAAAGCATGATAGCACGCAGAGACTAACATCGTCTTCTACGCCTTTTGTCATCCAGAGGCGGCGGGCCTGATGACACGCGGGAACCATTTGGTCCCGCACTTTTAAACTTTCTTTTGCTATCTCTTAGACTCAAAGCATGATAGCACGTAGAGACTAACATCGTCTTCTGCGCCTTTTGTCATCCAGAGGCGGCGGGTCCGATGACATGCGGTTATCCGCACGCTCGATGAGTTATAAACGCGCATAGACAAATTCTACGCCCTTTATCATTCAGGAGCAGCGAGTCGAGTGGTAAACGCGCATAGACGAATTCTGCGCCCTTTGCCTTTCAGATTTCGCAAATTGGGTGATAAACGCGCATAGACGAATTCTGCGCCCTTTATCATTCAAGAGCAGCAAGCTGAGTGGATAAACGTGCATAGACGAATTTTGCGCCCTTTATCATTCAGGAACAACAAGTTGCTGGTAAACGCGCCGAGACAGATTCTGCGTCCTTTGTCATTCAAAATTCGCAAGTCGAGTGATAAACGCGCAGAGACAAATTCTGTGCCCTTTTTCATTCGGGGACAGTAAGTCGAGAGGTGGGCAGAGACAAATTATGGTCATTCCGCGCACCTTTTCTCCATCCAGAGGATATCGTGTCCGGTGGCACGCAGAGACAAATTATGGTCATTGTGCGTCTTGTATCGACCAAGAGGAACAAATTCGACAGTATCAGGATGATGTGTCAGTACTGATCATTTTCAAATTTTTGCAGGTTTCGCTGGCAGGTAGGTTCACTGGCCGAATGGTGTTTCGCTCGAACGAAATTAGTGTCTTATCTTTACTTCCCTTTTATCTCCAATAAAAGAGAAGTAAAGAGGGGCAACTGTCATATCCTAATTTCGTCCGGGGACCATCCGTTGTTGGGATGCGACCCTCGTTTGACCACTTCGAGGCACTTGGCACCCATCGTTAGGCAATTTGTGAAGTTCCGAGACATGCTGGAAGCCAAAAGAAAAGCGTCGTAGCACAATCCGTGAAGTTCCGTGACATGTTGGAAATTAAAAGGAAGTGTTAGTGCGCAATCCTTAAAGTTCCGTAACGTTCCGGAAGGCAAAAAGGGGATGATTACGTAATCCATAAAGTTCCGCAACATTACAGGAAGAAAACAAGTATCATTACGAATTTCGTAAGTTTTCGTAACTTTACGGAAAAAGAATCACCAAAAAAAGATAGGGGGTGTATTTAGTAAAAATGGGGGTTCAAATAGCAACCAGGCCCACTTGGGCCTTCCAGGATGTTCCTCCAGAAGGAGGTTGCTTCTGGAGGAAGCAACCTAGCTCGCCTGGGCGAACTGGGTTGCAAACATCTCCTTCCTTTTCCTATAAATAGGGGAAGGAGGGAAGGACAAAAATGTTCAACCCTCATGGTATCTGAGATTCACTTAAAATTAGTGAGAAAAATTGTTTCCGTGAAGAAAATCCAAGCCGAGGCGCTTCCGTAACGTTTCCGTAGGTGATTTCACAAATATTTTCAATCGTTCTTCGACGTTCTTCGTTCGTTCTTTGTCGTTCTTCGGTCTTCAACCAGTAAGTTCCCGAAATCGAAATTTTCAATTCATTCTATGTACCCTTAGTGGTCCTCATTTGTTTTCACGTGCTTTTATTTTCATTTCATTTACTTTCCGTACCCCTTTTTGACGTGCTTTAGTCATTTACTTAAGTCATTTTCTCCCCTAATCAAAAATAAAATAAATTTTCACCGATCATTTGAATTGTAACATCCGTTAATTTTTGTTAAAATGAAATCCGACCGTTCGGTCATGCCGTAACCACGTTGGAAACCAAAAAGAGGTAAAATAATAATATAATAACAAAAAATATCTTTTAGTAAAATAAAAAAAAATCAATCGTACGTTTTTTCTTTGGGATTTCTCTTTCTTAAATCGAATCGACTAATAACCAAAATGAAACTAAGGCTAAAATCAATTCATAAATCAAACTTTTGTCATCGCCTAAAAATGTCATTTTCAAAGGTCCAACGCCTTGAAATGGTCTTTTCCGCTTTTATTGGTTAAGCGTAGATTTCTAAAAAGCCTAAAATCAATATGTAACTTTGTTACCTCTTTAAAAAATAAAGAAATCATTAATGGTCCAATGCCTTAATGTTTTCTCACTTTTCAAAAGAATCGAAAGATTGTTTAATGGTCCAACGCCTTAAATGACCTTTCATTCAATAAAAACATATCTTGCAAAAAAATAAATAAATAACTTAACCAAAACGCTTTGTTGACAAAAGAACTACGTAGGTCTGATTTTCTCATCACAATTGAGGAATACGTAGGAGCAAAGGGAAACGCCCTTGTTGACCACAAAAAGATAAAAACATAAAAAGGCATAAAAAAGACATAAGAACGTAAAAAGGGAAAAGAATATAAATTAAGTCATATTTGCACATTTGATTAAAGGCTGCCGTTTCTTGTGACGGACGCGTGGGGTGCTTATACCTTCCCCGTGCATAAATACAACTCTTGAACTTTTCACTTAGGGTTCGTAGATCACGTCTTTTCCGGTTTTTCCGACGTTTTCCTCAAATAAACGTTGGTGGCGACTCCGCGCGTATTCCTTTCTTGGAACACGCACCCGCGAGTCACGTGTCGCCCTCTCGCCGAAGGGTAGGCTGCGACACATGCTTAAGCATAGTTTTTAAGAACCGTCTAAGCATGTAAAAATTTACTTACTCCTAAGCACGCACTTTAAGGACCGCTTAAGTATGTAGAAATTTACTCGTGCTTAAGCATGCACTTTAAGGACCTTTTAAGCATGAACTTGCAACTTAGAGAATGCATAGCAAAGAATTTCTATGGCTTCCAAAGGATTCAAAACATCAATAAACTTCGTATAAAGCCAACATCTGAGATTCGAAGTTGAAAATCAATAGTTCCAAGCAACAAAAACACATAAATCAATGATTAACCTTCCCATACCACTATAGATCTGAAAAACAAACTTTGAGTGTTAAGTTTGGTTGCATCCTAGTCACATTGGATTGTACTAAACAATTAAATCCATAAGGTTTTGATGTTAACAAAATATAAAATTTTATGTGTTAACCTTGCATGCTTAAGTTACAGGTTTATCTCTATGAGATACAAGCAGAAAACATGAGTACAAAGGGTCTAGGAGATAACTAAAGTATCAATCATTGGACAATACTATCTCAACATCTAGTCCTAAGAAGACAAGTGCTTTAGCACTTTCCTCGTAGTACAAAAGCCATGGAATAGTTACTCGATCCTCAAGTACTAAAAACAATCATCAGAAAGTAACGTCCATAGGTTCAATAAGCAACTTGTGCCATAGCTCACAAAAGCGAAGATTTAAATTATCTTGTCTTGACATTCTTAATTCCTTTTGTCTTATGATGTTAAAGTTTCTTTTGATTTATATGCTAAAAGTTAGCTTTGAGCACTAGGAAACATTAGCAGATTGTACTTCTCTGAAGATATGCTGCATAAATTTTTTGTGGTCTCCATTTTCTCTCTACACAGTTGTGGCCTCATGTAAAGCACCAAAGTTATTAGACAACGGCTAGCTGAGATCTCTTAATGTATCGAAGCTCTGAAGGCTATATAAAGCTTGAAGATGTTCATGTTAAGGTTGTCGAATCACAAGAGAATAATCTGAGACAAAATGAACAAAGTGTTGTAACACTGTCAGTTTACTGGACAAAGGAAACTTGAGCGGATTGAGTAAATCTTAGTTTTGCTAAGCTAACAAGTTTCATTGTATTCAATCTTTTGTGTAAACACTCTTTGAGTGATCAAAATACATTTTCTATCAAGCATATATTGTTTGTGAAAGTCAGGAGTGACTTAGTGATAAAGGATACTTGGTGCTAGGAATGGCCTAGAGAGTACTCATTATAGCCAGAAGTGGCATAGAGAATACTTGGTTGTAATCAGAGAATTGATCAGAAAAACTCTTCAAGGTTTGAAGGAGAATTGGACGTAGCCCAAGAGTTGGGGTGAACCAGTATAAAACCTTTATGTTTCTTTATTGCTTCTACATAACTAGTTCTTTTCTATAAGTTACTACTACACTACTGAATCCAAATTTGTGAACCAGTTTTTTTAAGCACAATATAATTTTGAACCCCTTAGACAAAACCCATCACCCATTGATATCTGTTAGAGAAAAGCTTTCAAAATTTTTCAAAAGACTAAGTTTTATGCATCATATTATTCACCCCCCATTCTAATGTGTTTCAGGTACTTCAGAAAGGAGGAGACTTTAGGTCCAAGAAGGAATCTTTCTCCTACTCACACAACAACTCTAAACCATCCATACCACCTAAACCTCAAAAGCCAACAGAAACCACATCAAAACCATGAAAATGAACACAATTATGAACTTCCAAAATTGATGATGAAGGGGAAATTAAAATAGATCGAAGATCAGAGGGTGGAAAAAGAGTATTCCTTATCGCTGGACTAGCCTGCAAACTACAAAAGGGCATTGCTACAAGGTCCCTTGGACAAAGGAATTCAAGGTCTTAAGCTTTCCAATGGTGGGTTGCCTTAGAAAGGAAGAAGAGAGTGAAATAAGAGTATTTTTATTTTTTATATTGTGGTTCAGTTTTGAAAGTTTTACGTGAAGTTTTTATGTCTCTTTCCATTCCGTCTCTTTGCACCCCATGCCCATCACTCAAGGCCTAGTAACCTAGGCCAAACACAACCAACTAATCACACATAAAACATGGTTTAAACATAAACATAAATATAAACATGGATAAAAATACCACAACCATCACCTCATAATTAATTAATTACACATTTAAATTTAAATTTAATTACACTTGCTAATTAATTAAAACCACTTAATCATACATGATGAAAAACATGATTTACAAGCAGGATGTTACTTGATGGTTTGAGACTGATGTGCCATTATTTTCTCCTATTTCTTAACCCTTTTTGCACCATTTTAAGTACTGATTAATCTTAATTGTCAAATTAATTAGGCAGTTTTATTATTTGGGCCCATTCAGCTAATTTGATGTTTTTAATCTAATTTTAGGAATTAATGAAGCATTGGGCTTGAATCCAGAATTGGGCTGGGACTTGAAAAGGGCAGACTATTTTATTCTACAAAATTTTATCTTATCTAGACTTTATCTTATCTAGATATTATTTAGATTTGATCTCATCTAGATATTCTTTTATCTAGATCTTATCTTATCTAGATTTGATTTGATTTTATTTATGGGCTTGGATTTAAAACATATTTGTAAGCTTTGGGGCTGGAAAACTATATAACAGCACCAAGGTTCTAGTTTAGGCTATCTCTTCTCTCTCTCCTGTTTTTCTTTTTAGTTTTAGGCTTCTTTTTAGACACTTTTTTGTTTTGCAATTCTAGTTTTGACTTTTCTTTTTAGCAATAAAATTTTGTTCTTCAATCTATAATTTCGTTCTCTATTGATTAATGGAAGGCTAAGTCCCCAGCGTTGTTTTCTCTTGAGGATCAAATACAGTTCTCTTTGAGGTTCTATTATTACTGTTAAATTCTGTTCAGTTTTTCCTCTTCACTAATTACTCTGAATTTGTTGCTATTAATTCAAGCATGCTTAGTGCTTGATTAATTGTCTTTGCGCTTAATTTACATTCATGCTTAATGATCGTTTATGAGTAATTGGTGTATGTGTTGCTTAATCACATAATGAATGCCTTATGTTAAATTTTGCTTAGTAATTTAATTTAGGGTTGGATTAAGTGGTTGAACTGAATAAGGATAAACACTCGTAACCTTGAATAAGAGACTTGCTTGTGAATCAAGGGGAAGCAACGTGTTTTAATTCTGATATTTTCAAATTCACATCTATTCGTTGTTTAATTTATAAAAGCAAACAACCCCCCTATTGTTACTGTTACTGCTAGTATATTATGAACAATTGGTTTATCATTGCTCGTTGGGAAACGACCTAGGATCACTTCCTAGTTACTACATTTTAATGTTTATTTGATTCAGGTACGACCTCGATCAAATTTAGCGCCGTTGTCGGGGAGCAGTGTCCAAAGGTTCATAATAGCTAGTGATTCGTGTTTTATGTTTAGTTGTTTTATGCTTTCGTGTGTTGTGTTAGTGTGTGTTAGTGTTGTGTTCGTGTTGCGTTAAGTGTGTTTAAAGTCTTGTTATTTTGTTTAGTGTGGTGTTCTGTTTTAGTTTTTCTGTTCAGTGCCTCCCCTGTTTCAGTTTTGTGTTTTGCTGTGAATAGTGATTTGCGACGGATTTAGCGACCACTTTTGTGAACTAGAAAATAGGGTAGTAGTAGTGGAAATCCCTTAGCGACAGATTTTAGAGACCACCCTTGCTAAATTAATTGGGATTTTTTTTGTTTTGGTAGCTATAGTTGTTATTTTTGGCTGAATTTTTTTGTGGTCACTTCTTTTGATCCATATTTTGTGGGAAAAATAGCTGGAGCCCTTAGTTTGGTCAGATTTGAAATTTCCAAAAAAATAGCAAATTTGATTTTTGTCAAAACTTCAAACAGCCATAACTTTTGCTCCGGTTATCAGAATCACTATTATTATATATGTATTTGGGGTAGAAAAAAATTTCTCATGCCATGGCAGCCAGCCTAGCCATAGGCTAGCTGAGGTCTCCTTCTTCCAAAAATTGCGATTCTGTCAAAAGTTTTTTTATTTTCCAAGTATTATTCTCTTATTTTTCTTAACTTATCATTTTTAGCTTCTATAGTTAGACTTTGAATTTTTGTGCTATCTTCTCATCATTTTATAAGGTTGCTCACAAAATTTCAAGTCATTTGGATATCATTTAATGGTAGCTGTAGTTCAAACCTACACTGTTACTTGCATAAGAAGACAACTAGTTGTGCATGTTGAATATAGTGTATGACTAGAGGCAATCCATCTGACTTACAACCCTTTGATCCTGAGATAGATAGGACATTTCATAGATTAGTTAGACATCATTTAGTTCCTTTTGAGCATCATGAGCATTTTGTTATTGGTGATTATGAGCATTATTGTTTTGAACATTATGATTTTGAACATTCTGAGAACATGGCACAACCTCCACCCCGTGAGAGGACTCTAAGGGAAATGGCTGCACCTGATTTCACCTACGAAAGCTTGTGCATCCAATACCCTGATGAGGATGTCCCATATGTTCTTAAAACTGGACTTGATTTGATTGTCAGAAATTTAATTGAGACATGACCCCTGCTGAAGCCAAAAATTTAATTGAGAAGATGGCTTCAAACTCCCAGCAATTTAGTGCCAGAAGTGATGCTATTGTCATTAGAGGAGTGCATGAAGTGGCCACGAATTCATCTTCATCAGTCGAGACTAAGAAGCTTGAAGGTAAACTAGATGCCTTGGTTAACCTGGTAACCCAACTGGCCATGAATAAAAAATCTGCACTTGTCGCCAGACTCTGTGGTTTATGCTCCTCTGTCGACCACCACACAGACCTTTGCCCTTCTGTGCAACAATCTGAAGCAATTGAATAGCCTGAAGCTTATGCTGCAAACATCTACAACAAACCTCCTCAACCTCAGCAACAAAATCAGCCCCAACAGAACAATTATGACCTCTCCAGCAACAGGTACAATCCCGGGTGGAGGAATCATCCCAACCTTAGATGGTCGAATCCTTCACAACAGCAGCAACAACAACAGCCTTATTTTCAGAATGCTGCTGGCCCAAGTAGACCATACGTTCCTCCTCCAATCCAGTAGCAACCACAATAATAGCCCCAGAAACAACAAACAGTTGAGGCTCCTCCGCAACCTTCCCTTGAAGAGCTTGTGAGGCAAATGACTATGCAAAACATGCAGTTTCAACAGGAGACTAGAGCCTCCATTCAAAGCTTAACTAATTAGATGGGACAATTGGCTACACAGCTAAATCAACAACAGTCCCAGAATTATGACAGATTACCTTCTCAATCTGTCCAGAATCCCAAAAATGTGAGTGCCATTGCATCGAGGTCGGGAAAGCAGTGTCAAGAACCTCAACCAGCAACATCTTCCTCATCCGTAAATAAACCTGCCCAACCTCACTCTACTCCAGAAAAAGATGATGACAAAAATTTAAAGAGTAAGTTACCTAAAAATTTATATGCAGGTGAATCTAAAGAGAAGCAACATATCCCTCTTCCATTCCCTCCAAGAGCAATTTCAAACAAAAAAATGGAAGAGACAGAGAAGGAGATATTGGAAACATTTAGAAAAGTAGAGATAAACATACCTCTGCTGGATGCTATAAAGCAAATTCCAAGATATGCTAAATTCTTGAAGGGACTGTGCACTAATAAGCGGAAGCTTAAAGGAAGTGAAAAAATTAGTATGGGTAGAAATGTCTCCGCATTGATTGGTAAACCTGTTCCCCAAATCCCTGAAAAATGTAAAGATCCAGGTACATTCAACATACCTTGTATTATAGGGAACAATAAGTTTGACAATGCCATGTAAGATTTAGGAGCTTTTGTTAGTGTGATGCCTCTATCTATTTTTAATTCTCTATCTCTTGGTCCTTTGTAGTCAACTGATGTGGTAATTCATTTAGCTAATAGAAGTGTTGCCTATCCTGCTGGTTTCATAGAGGATGTCCTAGTTAGAGTTGGTGAACTAATTTTCCCTGTTGATTTTTATATTTTGAATATGGAGGAGGGATTTTCTAAAGGATAATTTCCCATCATTCTAGGCAGACCTTTTATGAAAACTGCTAGAACTAAGATAGATGTATATGCAGACACACTATCTATGGAGTTTGGTGATATAACTATTCATTTTAATATTCTTGATGCTATGAAACACCTATCTGAATTTCTGTATTTGTGTTGAAATAATTGACCATATTGTTGATGAATACATGACTGATCTTCATTCTAATCTGCATGCCTGCCACTCTTCATGCATTGAATCTAAATTTGTACTTGATCATATGTCTGAATTTGATGCTGGGAGTGAATCTGAATTTGATATTGATTACATGTCTGGTGATGTTTTACCTCTTGAGATTGATTTTATAGAGTCAGATAGAACTAACCATGTTTCAGGAAGTACACATACTTCTGACTTTCTTTATGAGGTACAGGCTAAGAAACCATCTCTTTCTACCACTATCTAGCTGGCCACACCAGAATTGAAGCCTCTACCATCAAATTTAAAATATGCTTACTTGGATGATAGCAAAAGTTTTCCAGTAATTATATCTGCCTCGCTGATGAGCAAGAGGAGAAGCTGTTATCAGTTCTCAAGAAGCATAAGAAGGCTATAGGCTGGACCCTGGCGGACATTCTTGGTATTAGCCCATCCACATGTATGCATCGAATAAATTTAAAGGATGGGGCTAAACCAGTAAGACAACCACAAAGAAGACTCAACCCGGTGATTCTTGATGTAGTGAAGAAGGAGGTAACCAAGCTTTTGCAAGTTGGAATCATTTATCCTATCTCCGACAGCCAATGGGTGAGTCCCGTCCAAATAGTCTCGAAGAAAACCGGCCTCACCGTGATAAAAAATGAGAAGGAGGAGTTGATTCCTACTCGGGTGCAGAACAGTTGGAGAGTCTGCATCGACTATAGGAGGCTGAACCAAGTTACCAAAAAGGACCATTTTCCATTGCCATTCATTGACCAAATGCTTGAATGCCTGGCAGGTAAATCTCACTACTGTTTCCTTGATGGTTTTTCTGGTTATATGCAAATCATTATTGCTCTTGAGGATCAGGAAAAGACCATATTCACCTGCCCCTTCGGCAGTTTTGCCTATTGGAGGATGCCTTTCGGCCTGTGCAATGCCCCTGGTACCTTCCAGCGGTGCATGACTTTAATGATAAATGCAAAGAGGCTTTTGATTTCCTCAAAAGAGCACTGACTACCACCCCTATCATCCAGGCACCGGACTGGACAGTCCCTTTTGAGCTTATGTGTGATGCATCCAATTATGCATTGGGGGCTGTCCTTGCTCAGAAAATTGATAAATTGCCTAGGGTGATATATTATGCTTCTAGGACTTTAGATGCTTCCCAAGCGAATTATACTACTATTGAGAAAGAGCTACTAGCCATAGTTTTTGCTCTTGAAAAATTTTGTTCTTATTTGCTTGGTCCTCGCATTATTGTTTATACTGACCATGCAACTTTAAAGTACTTGTTGAAGAAGGCTGATTCAAAGCCTAGGTTGATCCGATGAATGCTTTGGCTCCAAGAATTTGACTTGGAGATCTGTGATAGGAGTGAAGCAGAAAATTTGGTTGCTGATCATTTGAGTCAGATCGAACATGTGTCTGATGAAGACTCACCCATTCGGGATGATTTCCCGGATGATCATTTATATATATTGTATAGTATTTCTGATTCTCCTTCTACTCCCTGGTTTGCTAACATTGTCAATTATTTAGTTGCTTCTGTTTTTCCTCCCTTAGCATCTAAGGCTCAAAAAGATAAAATTAAAAGTGATGCTAAGCATTTTATTTGGGATGACCCCTACTTGTGGAAATTGTGCAGTGATCAAGTCATTAGACGATGCATTCCAGATCATGAGACTGACTCAGTCCTGTGGTTCTGTCATTCTTCCGCACCGGGAGGTCATCTGGGTGTTCAAAGGACAGCTCGCAAAGTGCTTGACTGTGGCTTTTATTGGCCCACCATCTTTAAAGATGCAAGGAAGATTTGTAGCACTTGTGAGCAGTGTCAGAGAGCAGGAAGTGCACTTACATGGCGACAAAAAATGCCTCAGCAACCTATGCTATTTTGTGAGGTGTTTGATGTCTGGGGTATAGATTTCATGGGCCCTTTTCCTGTATCTTTTGGTTATGTTTACATTCTCCTTGCAGTTGATTATGTTTCAAAATGGGTGGAAGCCAAGCCCACTAGAACTAATGATGCTAAGGATGTTGTAGATTTTGTCAAATCTAATCTGTTTTGCAGGTTTGGAGTACCTAAAGCAATTGTTAGTGATCAAGGAACCCATTTTTGCAACAAATAAATGCATGCCTTGCTTAAAAAGTATGGGGTTGTACACAGGGTATCCACACCATACCACCCCCAAACCAATTGACAGGCAGAAATTTCTAACAGGGAGATCAATAGAATTTTAGAGAAGATTGTGCAGCCAAGCAGGAAAGATTGGAGTACCAGGCTAGATGATGCTCTTTGGGCACATAGGACTGCCTACAAAGCACCCATAGGAATGTCTCCTTATCGGGTTGTCTTTGGAAAGGCATGTCATCTTCCAGTTGAGATTGAGCACAAAGCATATTGGGCAGTGAAGTCCTGCAACTTCTCTACGGATCAAGCTGGTGAGGAAAGAAAGTTGCAACTGAGTGAGTTAGATGAGATTCGCCTAGAAGCGTATGAGAATGCCAAGTTCTACAAAGAAAAGACCAAGAAGTTCCATGATAGCATGATAATTAAGAAGGACTTCATGGTTGGGCAAAAAGTGTTATTGTATAATTCTAAACTTGGACTCATGAGTGGTAAGTTGAGGTCTAAGTGGATTGGTCCTTTTGTTGTTACTAATGTTTTTCCTTATGGTACAGTTGAGATCAAAAGTGACAACACAAACAAGAGCTTCAGGGTCAATGGACACCGACTTAAGCCATTCCTCACAAACCTTTCTTTAGTGGACGTAGTGGTGGAAGAGACTTCCTTACTCCACCCTACTCTTCCTCCACCATGACTTAGGGAGTTTTTCTTTTCCTATCTCCTTCTTTACTTTTATTACATTTGTCCGATTCTATTTGATGGTTTAATTGCTTTTAATCTTTTAATTGTGTTACATTGAGGACAATGTGTTGTTTAAGTATGGGGGGGGGGAGTGTTCTTTGGTTTTGGTTTTGCTAGTTTTGTTAGTTTTGTTTGTGTTAAATTTCTTAGTTTTGTTGGGTTTCTAGTTTAATATTTTAGGTCAATTCTATTTGCATGTACAACTTTGCATATTTTTCTTTGAATTATAGGATATGTTCAAGAAATGGGTAATTGTTCTGAAAATAAAAGTCTCTTGACATTTTGTGATTTGAAATCCTTGTTTTTCCTCTACATGTCATGATAGTTTTGAAAGCTCAATTTGAAAATGATAAGTTTACCTTTGTGAGAATTTGAGCCATCCATCATCATAATCTTTTGGTGTGTTTTGCCCCATTGATTGCTTGCGCAATAGCCTTGGCTTGATTCTTGTTGATGCTTCCTAATTCACATGCATATTTGGAAATGATTTAGGCAATTTTGTTCTTATAAGCTTCTAGCCAAATGGACTTACCTTGAATTAATTTCTTTGATAGCCCCTTTGAGCCTATGTTCCCCTTTCTTTGTTTTGAAGCTCATTACAAGCCTTAAGTGAAAAACCATGATATCACCTTACCCTTAGAGTGCGTTTGGATAAAGAATTTTAACTGAGGAAAGAATTTATCAGAGAATTTGAATTTCTGTAATTTAGAATTCATTGTTTGGATGCTTTTTATGAAGAATTTAAAATTTTGGAATTTTAAAACAGAATTTTAAAAAACTAAAAATATGGAATTTCAATTTCCTTCTAAAATGTGAGAAATTGAAATTCTCTTCTTCCAGTCGTCTTCTTCAAGAAACACCGTCTGAACTCCTAAAATATCGATCGGGTATGAGCATAGAGGAACACGTATAACTAACACACCAACAATATCTTCTCTTTTTTTTCATTCATTTTTTTCATCCTCATAATTTTAATTTTTTTTATCCAAACACAAAATTTTGAAAATAAAAGAATTTCAATTGAAGTATTTGAAATTCTTAGAATTTAAAATTTCTCAGAATTTTCAATTTCTCCATCCAAACAAACTCTTAAGGAATTTTGGAGCTTTGAAATTGTTTTGGGAATAAGTGTGGGGGGGTATGTTTCATTGGAAGATATGATTTTTGGCCATGCTTAATGTTTTATTTTGGCCATGCTTGATGTATATATATATTGCCTAGTTCTTGCTTTAATCTTGAAATTCGTACTGTTTAAAAAAAAAGAATGAAAAAAAAAATTTCAATTGCTGCAAATTCTGCAAATTCGTACTATTCAAAAAAAAAAAAAGAGAGAAGAAGAAAAGAAGTGAAGTTGAATAAATGAGGTCTTGTTATGAGGACTGTATTTGGGAGCCTTTGTTGATTTTGTTGATATTAGCGGGTTTGGGTTTACTACTTGTGCTTAATTTCCACTTATTCCCCATTGCTCCTCTATTAGTTTGGGATTTAGCTACTTATTCCATATTATTTTTCCCTACCTTGTCCTTGACCCCATTACAACCTTAAAAGACCTTTTGATCCTCGTGTGCTTGTGTTTATGGGTCGATGGTCAATTTTAGAATCTTGCCAAGTCTATGTGGTGTTTGTTTTCATGGGTGCTTCGAGAGTAAACAGTAGCCTAGAAACTTGGGAGATAGAGTGTATATCTTGTGAGGCTTTATCACTTTTCATTCTTGAGCTGATTAACTATTTTGCCATGATCGGGTTGCTTGGATGATTTTCACGAATGTCTTGACTCTTTGGATCTCTTCATGTTAGATGTTACCCATTCCTTTCATTCCTTGATGTTCATTGAGAAATATGTAAATGTTTTTGTTTGTCTCTCTTTGATATCCTTGGATTTTGTTCTTTATTTTATTTTGCCCAGGAGTGAAAAAGGCTAAGTATGGGAGGTTTTGATGTGCCATTATTTTCTCCTATTTCTTAACCCTTTTTGCACCATTTTAAGTACTGATTAATCTTAATTGTCAAATTAATTTGGCAGTTTTATTATTTGGGCCCATTCAGCTAATTTGATGTTTTTAATCTAATTTCAGGAATTAATGAAGCATTGGGCTTGAATCCAGAATTGGGCTTGGACTTGAAGAGGGCAGACTATTTTATTCTACAAAATTTTATCTTATCTAGACTTTATCTTATCTAGATATTATTTAGATTTGATCTCATCTAGATATTATTTCATCTAGATCTTATCTTATCTTCTCTAGATTTTATTTTATTTTATTTATGGGCTTGGATTTAAAACAGATTTGTAAGCTTTGGGGCTGGAAAACTATATAACAGCACCAAGGTTCTAGTTTAAGCTCTCTCTTCTCTCTATCCTGTTTTCGTTTTTAGTTTTAGGCTTCTTTTTAGACACTTTTTCGTTTTGCAATTCTAGTTTTGACTTTTCATTTTAGCAATAAAATTTTGTTCTCTATTGATTAACGGAAGGCTAAGTCCCCATCGTTGTTTTCTCTTGAGGATCAAGCACAGTTCTCTTTGAGCTTCTATTATTACTGTTAAATTCTGTTCAGTTTTTCCTCTTCACTAATTACTCTAAATTTGTTGCTATTAATTCATGCATGCTTAGTGCTTGATTAATTGTCTCTGCGCTTAATTTACGTTCATGCTTAATGATTGTTTATGAGTAATTGGTGTATGTGTTGCTTAATCACATAATGAATGCCTTATGTTAAATTTTGCTTAGTAATTTAATTTAGGGTTGGATTAAGTGGTTGAACTGAATAAGGATAAACTCTCGTAACCTAGGATAAGAGACTTGCTTTTGAATCAAGGGGAAACAACGTGTTTTAATTCTGATATTTTCTAATTCACATTTATTCGTTGTTTAATTTACAAAGCAAACAACCCCCCCCCCCCATTGTTACTGTTACTGCTAGTATGTTATGAACAATTGGTTTATCATTGCTCGTTGGGAAATGACCTAGGATCACTTTTTAGTTACTACATTTTAATGTTTATTTGATTCGGGTACGACCTCGATCAGAGACTCAAGCAATCTCCAGAATCTTCCTTCACAAACTTGAGAAAGAAGAACAAGAAAGAGAGCGAATTTGAGAAAGAAGAAGAGGGAATTTTGGTTTTATTATTTAGATGCCTTTTCTCAATACATGGTTCGACTTTTATAGACATAGCTAGCTCCTAACCACCTAACTACCATAACCGCTTTTGCAACTAACTCATATACTACAATACAACTTGTATTATTCTACGTACATGAGCCCTAACCATCTTCTTCCTAATAGCGTATGAAATCCTTCAAGTGAGCTGGAGAAATACTCTCGTGTTTGTGTCGATCCCTTCTATGCTCTTCCTCTTGAGCCCCTTGAACACCTTGGTCGCTTTTATACGTAGCATTCCCCTCCTCTTTGAATACCACCTTGTCCTCAAGGTGGTAGGTGTCTTTAAGGACTGACCAATCTTCCCAAGAGGCTTCCTCCAATGGTTCGTTCTGCCATTGAACCAGAACCATGCGTCGAGGCCCTGAATTTGATGGAACAATTTTAGAAGCGACTACCGCTAATGGTTTGGCCGTTGGAGCGCTCGTGTCTGCCAATGGAGGTAGGTCCATGTCGGTCAACTGCTCTCCTTTATTGAAAAACTTCTTGAGAACAGAAACATGGAATTCCGGGTGAATTTTTGCATCATCTGGAAGCTTCAATTGATATGCAACCTTGCCTAGCTTCTCCGTTATTTCAAAGGGCCCAAAGTATTGCTTCCCCAGCTTTGAATAGGGTTCCCCAGTGGTTGACGTCTGCCTGTATGGTCGGAGCTTGACCCACACCTTTTCCCCCACCTGATAATCTGTGTCTCTTCTATGTTTATCAGCTTGTACCTTCATCCTGTCTTGTGCTTTAAGTAGCTTTCGGCGTAACAGCTCGAAAACTTCTTCCCTCTGACTGAGTAGGTCATCAATGGCTTCCAGCTTAGAAGACCCCGTGAGGTATTGAGGGATGGAGGGTGGTTTTCTTCCAAATGTCACTTCGAACAGTGTCATTCCTGTGGCAGAATGATAGGATGTATTGTAAGACCATTCAGCCCACATCAAGTACCTTCCCCACGTTGATGGCTTCTGGTGGACAAAAGCTCGAAGGTATTGCTCGATCACGCGATTCGCCACCTCTGTTTGGCCGTCGGTCTGAGGATGATAGGAAGAACTGAGTCACAACTTGGTGCCACTGAGGGAGAAGAGCTCTATCCAAAAGTTGCTGATGAAGAGTGGGTCTCTGTCAGAGACGATGCTGCGAGGCATACCATGGAGGCGACCAACCATTTCCATGAACACAAAGCTATTGAATGAGTAGTATGCTTAGTAGGCAGCATCCCTAAGTGAAGACCTTTAGAAAATCGATCTACCACTACAAAGATGCATGTATGACCTTTGTAAGCTAGCAGCCCCACGATAAAATCCATTGATAAGTCTTCCCATGGTCTCGCCAGAACTGGTAAAGGGCAAAGCAAGCCTGCTGTTTTTTGATTATCATATTTAGTAGTCTGACAAGTCGTGTACCCTTCCACAAATGCTCTTGTATCTTCTCGAATAGACTTCCACATAAAATTCTCTTGAAGTCTTTGGAGAGTTTTCTGAACTCCAAGATGACCTCCTGTTGGTGTTTGATGAAATTCTGCTAATAATAACTTGATGAAGGAGCAATCAGAAGGCAGCCATATCCGACCTTTGCAAAGGATGAGATTCTTTGCAATGTTGTACTGTGATGTTTCAGGAAGATCATTCTGGATTTTGTCTTGTAATTCTTGGTATTCGACTGAACTTGCCAACTTTTTTCGCAAATCATTGAGGAAGGCAAATTGAGGCATCGATATAAGAAAAAAATTCAGCTGGTTCTTCCTCAGTAACGCGCGATAATGCATCTGCAATGACATTATTTCTTCATGCATGATACTGGATGGTATAATCAAAGCCCAGCAATCGCACCAAGTATCTATGTTGTTCTGGAGTTTGAACCGCCTGAGTCATCAATTCGCGCAAGCTTCTGTGATCAGTGAGGATGAAGAAGTGGTGGCCTAATAGGTAGTGGCACCACTTCTTAACAGCGGCGGTGATGGCGGCCAGCTCTCTCACATAAGTTGAAGCACCCATCAACTTTGGACAAAATTGTTTACTGAAGAAAGAAATTGGATGACCAGCTTGTGTTAATACTGCCCCCATGCCCGAACCCGAAGCATCTGTCTCCACTACGAAGGGAATGCTAAAATCAGGTAGGGCAAGTACCGGAGCTATGGAGATGGCTGTCTTTAATTGTTGGAAGGTCGCCATGGCTTCAGGTGTCCATCGAAAGGGAACCAGACCAAGTAGTTGTGTTAATGGGGAGGCCAATGAAGCGTAACCTTTGATGAATCGCTGGTAAAACCCAGCCAATCTTAAGAACCCCCGCAAGGCTCTAATTGACTTTGGTAGTGGCCACTGCAAAATTGCATCAACCTTTGCCGACACTAGTTTGACTCCTTCACCTGAAACAATGTGTCCCAAGTATTCTAGCTGTTGTTGTGCTAGAGAACACTTAGAAAGCTTCAAGGAAAATTGCCCCAACAATAGCAATTGGAAGGCATTTTCCAAATGGAGGAGGTGATCTTCCCAAGTTCTACTGTAAATCAAAACATCATCGAAGAAGACGATGATATATTTGCGCAGATGTGGTCTGAACAGCTCGTTCATAGTTGCTTGGAAGGTTGATGGTGCATTGCACAGGCCAAAAGGCATGACACGAAATTCGTAATGGCCTTGAGGTGTTCTGAAAGTGGTCTAATGAATGTCTTCTTCCTTCATCAGAATTTGGTGCTATCCCTGCATAAGATCGAGCTTTGAAAACCAGCGAGCTCCACCTAATTCATCCAACAATTCATCCACAGTAGGGATTGGAAATTGATCGCGTACCATAATAGAATTGAGTGCTCGATAATCAACACAAAAACGCCATGATCCATCCTTCTTTTTAACTGAAAGCACCGGCGATGAGAATGGACTGGAACTCTGCCGGATAAATCCATGGTTCATCATGGCTGCCACCTATTCCTCAATCTCATGCTTTTGAAAATAAGGATAATGATAAGGCCTCACATTTACTAGTGCAGTGTTTGGTAAGAGATTGATACTATGATCGATAACTCTGGATGGAGGTAAACCTCAAAGAGGTTGAAAGAGAGAAGCATACTTAGCCGTGAGCGCTGCGATCTCCGATGCGGGACAGTCTGGTGAATCAGTGGCCTGTACTGCTTCCAATAGAATGTGAAAGAAAGTGCTAGCAGAATGTGTATGAAGCAAACGACGCAATTGAGAGGAAGACATGGCATCGATGCTTGTGTCGCGATCACCATGGAGTTCGACTACTTGACCAGAAAGTATGAACTTCATAGTTAATGCGTTATAATCAGTCAGAACCAGGCCTAACGTCTTTAACCACTGTACTCCAAGCACCACATCGGCTCCACAATTTGGTAATATGTGGAACTCTACAGAGAAGGTATGGTTTTGGATGTAAACTTTAACTGCTTGACACATTTGGTGACTACACAGTTCATCACCATTCCCTACTGTGACTCGTAATGGAGTCGTCTCTTGAACCTCCAATCCCATCAACAATACAATTCTATGATGCAAAAAATTATGAGTACTACCACCATCAATCAAGATACTAACCTGTTGATCATTGATGCTGCCTTTTAATCTGAGTGTTTCCGGTGCAACATGACCGGAAAGAGCATGTAAGCTCAGCTGTGCCGGTGATGAATATGAAAATTGTTCTGGATCACCTGTAACCATTATTTCCAGTGACTGTTGTGATTGAACCTCCTCATCCATCAGTGATCAACAGAAACATAGTAGAAGAACACTAGTGACCTCTCGAGAATTTCTTGTCATAATGAAAACATAGTCCCTTTTCGCACCTAAAAGCTAACTCCTCTGGTGTCAACCATTTGAAAGGGATCGAGGCGGTTGTTGGTCGCACTGGAGTTGGAAGAAATGGAGGTGATGGAGCTGTTGGCACAATCTGATGCAATCCTACCCCGCAAAGGCATTGGATAGAAGACTCCAAGTAGATTGGGCCAGAGATCCAAGGGAAGGCCCTAGGGTTCTCATGAGCCTTAGGGTAGATTTTGAGCCCATGGGCTAAGTATGAGCCTACTTATCTTTGTAAATATTAGAATAGGTTTTTCCTTCGTTTGGGCCTTGTATTTTGGCCATTCTAGTAGTATAGGATTTTAGCCTTGTATTTCGAGGCATTTTGAGTAGTCTTTGTAGTAGGGATTTTTTTTTTATTTTCATGTATTTTGTCTTGGGGGTGAGCTTAGCTATTATAGGGGGTGTGTAGCTAAGCTCTAGCTTCTCATCTCAAGGAGGTGAGCTTAGCTATTAGAGAGGTATGTGTCTCTAGGCTCTAGCTTCTTTAGGAATCTTCTTAAGGAAGCTTCTCAAGGAGGTGAACTTAATTATGAGAGGGGTGTGTGTAGCTAAGCTCTAGCTTCTCAAGGAAGTTTTCTCAAAGAAGCTTCTCAAGGAATTTTTCTCAAGGAAGCTACCTAGTCTATAAATAGAAGCATGTGTAACACTTGTTGTAACTTTGATGAATGAGAGTCTAGTGAGACACAAATCAAAGTTCCACTTCTCTCCCATTTTTCATCCTTCAATTTCGTGCTCCCCCTCTCTCTTTCTCTCCCTCTTTCTTTTCCTCCATTAAAACATCCTCTCCAAGCTTCTTATCCAAGGCTCATCTTGGTGGTGAAGCTCCTTCTTCCATGGATTATTCTCTAGTGGATGGCGCCTCCTCTCACCTCTTCTCCTTTGTCTTCCGTTGCATCTCCATGGTGGAAAATCACCATTAAAGGACCTCATTGAAGCTCAAAGATCCAGCCTCCATAGAAGCCCCACAAGCAAGCTTCCATCAAGTGGTAATCAGAGCACAAGAGCTTCAAGTAGGTGCTCCTTAAACCTCCATTAATTTTTTTCTTTACCTTCTCTTCCATTGTTGTTTCTTCGTTTTTCTCCATGTATCTCCTCACATGTCTTGTGTTAAATGTTGTTAACATTATTCTTTAGAGTTTCCACCGATTAAACTTGCTATAAAAGCTAGATTTGATTTTCTATGGTTCAAATTTCTTGTTCTTGTTCTTGAACCATGAATTGTGTGGAGTTTAGGTTCCTTTGAGTTTTGTCATGTTATTTTTTGTGGCTGAAACCTAAATCATAAAATTCTTACAAAAATATTAAAGTAGAAGAAAACCTCAAAAATCTAGAGTGACTTGTTCACCTATCGTAGTTATGTCATGGAAGTCATGTCTAGTCATGAAACTTGTCACATAAGATTTCTAATGTTGTGCTGAATTTTATTTTCTTGTTTCTTTGTCTAACTCATTTGTTCATGAGTGTATGAAATTATTTTAGCCTATTATTTGATTTGAGTCAAATCTTTCATGTTAATTAGTCCTTAACATGTTCACGCAAAATTCTTAGAGAGTCTTTGATTGTGAACCTTTTCTTGAACTTTTAGGTTTCCTTGTGATTGTGTCTATTGTGAATTTGAGTTTTGGTGATTGAATTGCTGGCTGAAATGTTGATCCTAAGTGAATATTGAACTCCTAAAACTGTGGTAAACAATCCTAGTGATTTCAACATACATAGGAAGGTTGAAAGTAAGCCCAAGGCAATCAATATACCATGCTTTAAAAAAATCGTTGGTGCTGGCAGCTTGGACATACAAACTTGTAAAAATTACTGAGAATTAGTTACTTCGAATTTTGAGCTGAAATTTTTTCTGAATTTTCTAGACATCTGAAAAAAAGTTGAAAAAAAGAAGCAAGTGATTTGGATAAAAGGAAAAAATAAGAAAAATCACACAAGTTGGCAGAAAAATCAGTATCCAGGAAAAAAAACAGTGAAAGGGAAGTGCGCTTGTTGTTTTGGCTCAAAATTTATTCTATAATTGGTGCCTATGTTATACCAATCTTAGTTCCGAAATTTCAATTGAAAATTACTGTGAAAAAAAGTGCCAAAGCTAGAGGTTTGTTGAGTCTTTTTTTTTTGGTTTTTTACTCTACTCTAGAGCCATTCTAAGTTTCTCTTTGAGTCCTAGCTTGCTTCTATGTCCTTTTCATTGCTTTAATTGTTGAATAATCCTTGAAAAATTGTCTTGTTAAAACTCCATTGGTTTAGATTTCATTTCAATTTTTTGGTCTTTGGTTGTTGCTTGTCTCTTTGTTTCCATGTTTGTGGGTTGCCATATAGGGAATTGGAAGGAAGATTGGTGCCATCCCATGAAGAATTTGAGTCAATAAGCATGGCGCCAACCACCTTAAGAGCTATTGGACTAAGAAGCACTCCAAATTGAGTGAATCACCAAAGAGAGAACAACCACCAAAATTGAGGACCGTTTTGTAATTTTGTAATTTACAATTTACTTACCTTCATTGCTTTCAAGTTTTGTAACAAAAAGGCCTTTCATTGGAAGTGTGTTGGGAGCCTGCAATAGGTTACCAAACTTCCATTTATGTGCAATAATTTTAGGCATTTTTTCCTTAGGATAGTGAGTGTTTTGTTGGGAACCTTGAATGTTGTAACATCCTGGAAATTTCTACCCGGAATTTTTGAAGACGATGTATTTTGAATGATTATATATATATATATAAGTATTATTCAGTGTATATGCATATATGTTCTTGGTAGAAGTAGGAATAGCGGGGGCAAGATACGCGGGTTTGACTAATTAAGGAAGAGAAATCCATAACTCGGAGGTTATGGGTTAATTCTTAATTAATTAGTTAAAAATCATCGTTTTGCGTGTGACTTAAAATTTAACGAAACCAACCTCTGAACCACGCTCGGGGTTTTATTCTGAGCGTTTTGATATATATATTGCTTGCTTTCGAAAACTGGCCCCGACGGACGCAGAGAAACGCGAGAAACTGGAATCAGAGAAACGGCACGCAAACCAAGGCATGATTTTAGCGTTTCAAAGGTCAGATTTTTCTCACTTTTGTGACTGAGTATGGGTCACAGTCAAAAAGAAAAAGTGGGCCCTTTTTGCTCCAATCAAATAGGGACATGTGGCAGAGCTTGAATAAAATAATAGAAAAAGAGGAAAACCTTTTATTTAAAACCAAAAAGCTTTTCTCTCTCCTCACTCAGCCAAAGCAGAAATTCAGAAGCCTTTTCTCTCCCTTTCTCACGTAGCTTTCTTCTTCCTCATTCACCATTGAAGCTCCACACAAAGCTTCAACCTTTGGTGCTCATTTCTGCCCCAAATCGTGAAAGGAGAGCATTTTCGGGGTCGTGAAGTGCGTGGCTACGAGTGGGACTTCGAAAATCCAGGTTTGGGTGGACTTCTTTCCCGCTTGATTTTCGTGGGTATGGGGTTTTGGGAGATATGAGGGGTAGTTTTGTTAGTTTTCTGCTGTGTGATGATTATTTGTGAAGGCATTTGTTGAAAGCTTGTTGAAATTGCCATGTTGGGATGAGTTAAACATACCCATTCTGTTTTAGGGTTTTTGTGATGATGTTTGTGATGTTTATATGCTGAAATTGCTGATGGGAATCTGTTAGAGACGAAGGGTAGAACTAACCTAGGGTTAGAAAGTGAGAATGTGATGTTATGAGTGGAAAAAGAGTGAGACTTTGAGGGTTGGAAGGCTAAGTCTGAATTCTGTGGTAAATGGAGGTTAAAGTGAGTTAATACTAGCTTGAAATGTCATTTAGGACTTATGAGAAAGCTTGGACTGTGCGAGAGAGAAAAATAAATGACCAAAGTGAACAAAGAGCCATTTCTAGGGCAAATTTGGGTGTTGAAGAGTCAAATTTTGATTTGGTGGAATTTTAGGTGTAAATTCAGTTTGAGCAAGTCTAGATTGATGTTATGGACTTGTGTGAGGTGAGAGTTTGCTTCAAATTTACCTCATTCTAAATTTCACTTTTCAAACCTAGAAAACCCATTGAATGGAGGGGTGTTGGACACCTAGATTCTGTGTTGCTGTGCTTTAAAGCTTGATTTTGGTCTAGACATGATTGATACATGATTTGGGACTTGTAGGATTTGATTTGGGCAAGATTGGATAAGAGGAAGTGGGATTTTCAAAATCTGCACTTATGCAGAATTTTGCTGTCAAAATAGGTGCAGCAGGATTTTAGCTTGGTGCAGAAAATGCTTGTGTGTGGTTGGCTGTGGAAAAAGTAGTACAGAATGAGTTATGGATGTTTGCTAGTAGATCCCAACGGTCACAATGTAGGCTTATGTACTATAGACTTCCAGTAAAATTTTGGAGTCGATCCAACGGTTAACGAATTGGATCGAAGAAATTGTTACTGTGGTCTTTAAGTGAGAAAAGCTGTGATTTTGGTTGATGTGTTGAGCAGAGTTTTCTGCCTTTGCTCTGTTTTGCTTGGCTGTGATAGCTTGTGCTGTTTGAATGTTGTTTTGCTTGGATGTTGTGGAAGCTTGGGAGGATTGATGGGGACCCGGTGTTGAGAGAAACGAGGATATGGGCTACGTGGGAGTACGTGAGCTCAGTTGGAGGTGGGCAACAGGGGATGGTGGGTTTATGCGCGCATTGTGGATGTGGAAAACTTGTTGTGCACCATCGCCCGACCGCCAGCTAGTACCACATGTGATGGGTACCCCATAATCCTACAAGCTTGAGATGAGGAAGTGTTGAAGGGTGAAACTTCCTGCTTTTATTGTTGACCACAGAGTGGTACCTGGAGATATGTCGCGGGGGTCAGGAGACCTTGGGGACGTCAGGTGGGGTGCTATTGCCCAAAACCAAGCTTGACCAATCCCGACCCAACCTGGGCATAGTCGGTCAGTGAGAACCTGTGATGTACCTAAGCAGGCGAGCTCCTGGCAGTCAACAGATAAAAGGAACAAAGACCACAAAGCAAGGAGGCTTGTGGTGGCTGGCCAGCTGTGAAACTTGATTGATATGTGAGATATGGTCTCTGGTAATCAATTACCAAGGGTGGGTAATCGATTACAAGGCTTAAAATTGAAGACAGGAGGCTAAGATGGTCTCTGGTAATCGATTACCAGGGGATGTAATCGATTACCAGGCTTGAAAACGAAGTCAGGAAGCTAAGGGAGCCTCTGGTAATCGACTACCAGACTGTGTAATCGATTACACAGAGGAATGGGTCACTGGTAATCGATTACCAGGCATGTGTAATCGATTACACGGTGCATTATTGCATATTTCATGTTCTGAGGCTGTGTAATTCAAGTTTAGCCTCTGGTAATCGATTACCAAGGCTGTGTAATCGATTACCAGAGATGAAAAGCCTTAAAATACCCATTTTACTTGCATGTAGTGGTTATGAGACAAATTGTGTGTAGCGCAGTTAGATTCTTGCGAAAGAGTCTACCCCTTTCTCTTCTTTCTTGTAGATCGTGATGGCGGCGCAGCTAATCCGTGATCGAGTAGAGATGGAGTGCCTAGAGGGAGCTTGGGAGACCCTCGAAGGCAACACGAGGTGCCGATTTCGGGGCACCATTCGATTCATGGCTACTTCTTTGGTGCATCCAGATGAACCTGCCCGGACGCTTCAGCGCACTGTGGAGTGGATACTACCCACGCCTACACCATATCGTCTAGTGGAGCCCGTTCAAGTGATCGAGGTAACGTCATCCTAGGAAGACCCTGAGGAGGACCTGGAGGAGCTACCTCCTGAGCCTGCTGTGGATGCCCTTGACTTTCTAGAGGGTGATGAGGATCCACTTCTTGAGGTGGATTCTCCCGAGGAAGTCATGTCGGCATCTGAGGCAGACTCTACGAAGGATAGTGGCCCGAGGGAGATGACAATCAGCGGAGGCTCTTCATCCTAGTGGACAGCTTTTTGGATTAGTTTTGTATACTTTTTGAGGGTGGGTGTATCTAGGACTGACTGTTAGGTTTACTCTTTTGTTTTTGTATGGGTAGACCTGATGTATAGGAATTTGATGATTGTATACATGTGGCTGAAGCCACCGCTATGGACACCTTTGCTCTGGATGACACTATATATTTTGTAAAACTCCCATATTTTGGACAGCTTTAAATGATGAATGCTTTTATGATCGATCTTGTTATTTGAAAAGAAAGCGTTAGCAACTTTATTTGTAAAAGAGTTTATCGACTGTATTTTATCCTTTAATTTTCACGTGACGACCTAAAGTAATGGCTGGTATATTCTTTCTTTTGAAACAGCAAAATAATTTAGAGAATTGTGAGCGGTAAGAAAGAAATGACTCCGAATAGAGTTGTGAACTGGCCATTCAGGACTTTATAGTGAGGATTTTCCTTCTAAACCTAGTTATGGTGAAAAGAGAAAGAAATGAAAAAGAAAAAGAAGAAAAAAAAATTACCATGGTTTTTGTTATTTAAATTATTACTATTAAACCAGTCATTAATTTAGGGACGCCACAATTGGTGGTATCAGAGCAAAAGTTGGATTCTAGTGAACCTGTTATGGTCTTGCTGTGTGAATGTTGTGTATCTCTGAAACTTGGGAGTAGGTTTCGGGGAGTGACGTTAAGTCACACATTGTGTGTATTTTTGCCTTCTTGTCTTGAGCATGGATGTGTGACTGATTCACAGGATTGTTGTGTGTATGAGTATGTATAAAGAGAAGGATGTAGTTATAACTGTCATAGCCTGTATGGTACACTCTCTCTTTAGGATTTCTTGGGTGCTAATAGTTTCCCTACAGGATAGGTATGGCAGGACGTGGTAGGGATCAGAACCGTGATGTCCTTGACCGCATCACCGCTGTGCTGGAAACTCTAGTGCAGGAACGTGATGTGGAGCCGACGGAGTATCGGGGACTCATGGCTTTCCATAAGAACCACCCGCCAAAGTTCAGTGGAGACTATGATCCGGAAGGTGGTAGGTTGTGGTTAGCTGAGATGGAAAAGATTTTCGAGGCGATGGGTTGCCTTGAGGAGCATAAGGTCCTTTATGCGACATTTATGCTCCAAGGAGAGGCCGAGAATTGGTGGAAGTTCGTGAAGCCTTCATTTGTTGCACCTGGAGGCGTGATTCCTTGGAATGCCTTCAAGGACAAATTCCTGGAGAATTACTTTCCGCGAGATCTCAGGAAGCGGAAGGCGAGGGAATTTCTGGATCTGAAGCAAGGAAACATGTCTGTTGGGGAGTACACGGCTAAGTTTAATGAGCTTCTTCAGTATTGGCCTCAATACCAAGATGCTCGGAATGAGGAAGATTTATGTGCTCAGTTTGAGAATGGGCTTCGGTTGGAGATCCAACAGGCGGTTAGTTATATGCAGATTACGGATTTTAATCAGTTGGTGACAAAGTGCAGGATTTTTGAGGACAAGATGAAGGAGAGGCAAGCTAGAGGCGTTGGAGGACCTCAGAGAAACCATCCTTTCAGGGGGAATGGTAACAAGAGGATGAAGCCGTATGCTAGCAACAAGGGGAAGCAACCTATGGCTACCTCCAACATGAGCCAGTCAAGGGGGACTGGGGTACAGTGCTTTCAGTGTGGGGGACCGCATCTTAAGAGGAATTGCCCACAGCTCCAACAGACACAGGAGAACCGTTGTTATGTGTGTGGCAAGGTGGGCCATTATGCTCGAGAATGTAAGGTGACCGGGAGACCGACGGTAACAGCCAATTCCAACACCGTCAATCGTGGACCCACTAATTCCACAAGGAGTGGTAATGTTAGCAACAACAACACTAGTGGTGGAAGACCAAAAGTACCCTCTCGGGTGTTTGCTATGAGTGGTTCAGAAGCGGCTGCCTCCGACGATTTGATACGGGGTAAGTGTTTGATTGCTGATAAACTACTAGATGTACTTTATGATTCAGGTGCCACGCATTCTTTCATATCTCATGCATGTGTGGAGAGGTTGGGGTTATGTGCGACGGAGTTACCATATGATATGGTGGTGTCTACTCCGACGAGTGAGCCTGTAACCACCTCTCGGGTGTGTTTGAAGTGTCCCATAATTGTTGAGGGTCGATCTTTTATGGCGGACTTGATTTGCCTACCTTTAGCCCATCTAGATGTGATCTTGGGGATGGATTGGTTATCTACTAACCATATCTTTCTAGACTGTATGGAGAAGATGCTAGTGTTTGGTGGAGATGTAGTTCCAAGTGAATCTTTGAAAGGGGATGCGGCCAACGAAGGAACGGGGGATGTTCGAACTTACATGGTGTTGTTCTCTATGTATGTGGAAGAGGACGCTGAAGTTAGTTGTATACCGGTGGTGTCAGAATTTCCAGAAGTTTTCCCGGATGATATTTGTGAATTGCCACCTGAGAGAGAAGTGGAATTCATTATTGACTTGGTGCCTAGGGCGAATCCAGTGTCGATTGCGCCTTATAGAATGTCTCCGGTGGAACTAGCAGAGGTGAAGGCACAAGTACAGGATCTTTTGAGCAAACAATTCGTTCGTCCAAGCGCATCACCGTGGGGAGCGCCGATCTTGTTGGTTAAAAAGAAGGATGGAAGTATGAGGATGTGTGTAGACTACCGGCAGTTAAACAAGGTCACTATCAAGAACAAATATCCTCTACCAAGGATAGATGATTTGATTGACCAATTGAAGGGAGCAACGGTATTTTCAAAGATCGATTTGCGATCGGGGTATCATCAAATTCGAGTTAAGAAGGAGGATATCCCAAAAACTGCGTTTCGGACTCGGTATGGGCACTACGAGTATTTAGTCATGCCATTTGGAGTGACTAATGCTCCGGCTATTTTCATGGATTATATGAATCGTATATTCCATGATTACTTGGATCAGTTCGTGGTTGTATTCATTGATGACATCCTAGTGTATTCGAGGAATAAGGAGGAGCATGAGAAGCACTTGAGGATTGTGTTGCATATTCTGAGGGATAGGAAGTTGTTCGCCAAACTGTCGAAATGTGACTTTTGGTTGGAGAAAGTGCAGTTCTTAGGGCACGCGATTTCTAAGGACGGGGTCGCGGTGGATCCGAACAAGGTGGAGTCGGTTATGGAGTGGCAACAACCGACAACTCCAACGGAGGTTCGAAGCTTCTTGGGGTTGGCTGGCTATTATAGAAAGTTCATTGAAGGATTTTCTAAATTGGCATTGCCCCTAACTAAGTTGACTCGTAAGAATGAGAAGTTTTTTTGGAATGAGAAGTGTGATCAAAGTTTCCAAGAGTTGAAGATGTTAGACAAGTGGCCTCAGATATCTTAAGAGGGGGGGGGGGGTTGAATTAAGATATTCCAAACTGTTACCCCTAATTAAAAAATCTATTTCACTTTTTACTCAAGTTATGAATTCCCTTAATGACAATCTTCTTAAATATTAATTCAAATGAAACAATTTGAATATGAATATAAAGCAATAATAAATAAAGGAGATTAAGGGAAGAGAAAATGCAAACTCAGTTTTATACTGGTTCGGTCACACCCTTGTGCCTACGTCCAGTCCCCAAGCAACCCGCTTGAGAGTTCCACTATCTTGTAAATTCCTTTTACAAGTTCTAAACACACAAGGACAATCCTTCCTTTGTGTTTAGAGATCCTTTACAACAAGAGACTCATAGTCTCTTAATCCCTTAGAGAATGAGAAGAAGAAGAGGAACAAATCTCTCTAGAAAGAGATGGATTTTACAGATTGAGCACTCAAATAATTCCTTAATGAATTGCAATTGAATTGGCCAAGGAATTCTTAAGAGGATAAAATGAATTTGCTCTTTGAGAGGATAAACACTTTGTTGTTCTGAAAAACTCTGAGCAATTTCGTGTTTAAGTCACATATATATAGATCATTGATGGTCATGAGTAAAGCCTTTGAAAAGTTGTGACTCTTGAAATTATTTTTCTGAAAATCCTGTCTGGTAATCGATTACAGTAATTGTGTAATCGATTACAGCTTTTAAAATTTGAATTAAAACGTTTACTAACTGCTGGTAATCGATTACCAAAATTGTGTAATCGATTACAGCTTTTAAAATTTCGAATTCAAATTTTTATAGCTGTTATAAAACGTATTTGGCCACTGGTAATCGATTACATCCTCTGGTAATCGATTACCAGAGAGTAAAACCTTTGAGAAACACTTTTTATTTTAAATCACTTGGCCAAACCTTTGCTAATTCAATTAGGAATTCCCTTCCTAATATTCTAGTGATCATCTTGATGTTGTGACTTGTAATCTTGAAGTATTGTCTTGAATTTTAATCTTGAAAAGCCCATTTGCATCAATTGCAACACATCATCATGATCATCATCAAAACATCAAAGCCAATTGCATCTACAATCTCCCCCTTTTTGATGATGACAATACAATACCTGAAATCAAGATTCAAGCAAGCAACAAACAATTGTATATAGATAAAATGTGCATTCGTTTACTCCCCCTATATTTCAGAATTCATGATCACTTGATTTCTAAGTTTGTTAAGCTTTTTCTTAAGCTTTTTCTACAACCTTTTCTCCCCCTTTGGCAACATCAAAAAGCCAAAGAACTCGGAAATCAACACAGATATGATAATGGAGTAGAAAAATATATAAATATCAGAGTATAACAAACAATAAACCAAACTCACAAACAAGAAATAATCAAACTAGAATCCAAATAACTGAAAATGTCAACAACCACAAAACATTCAAGACTGAAATTTAAAAACCACAAGATAAATAAGCAAAGTACTTAGCATAATAATGTAAATTCTAAGAAACTAAAAGCCAAAATACACGGCTTATAAAAGATAAATAATCAGAAACTAAAATCTAAGAAGACGGAGGTGGTGGTGGAAGATCGAAACTCTGACGAATGTATCCGACATCCTCTTCAAGATGTGTAAGACGAATGTCCATACCGGCAAAGCATGAATCTAACGAGTCGAAGCGGTCACCAACATAAGAACGAAGACCCCGTAATTCGGAGAGGACTTCATTCATGAGTGCGGAATCTTCACGTTGAGGGGGAGGTGAAGGAGTACGTTCATCTTGAGGAGGGAGTGCATCCTTCTTCAGCCATTGTCCATTCCGATCTTTACGATACCCAAAGGAGGTCACTGCACCAGCACCAATTGCAAAGGAACGCTTGACTTGAACAAAGGGTTCATCATCAAGCGGAATTTGAAAATGACGCAAAAACAGAGTAATCAAATGTGGATAAGGAAGAGGTGCATTGGCCCGTAATGCCTTATGCATTCGGTACCGAACCAAATGGGCCCAGTCGATCTGATGACCGGTTAGAAAAGCCCACATAAGAATCAAATCCTCCTCAGAGGCTTGTGCTAAATTTGAAGACCGAGGAAGCAAAATTCTAAGAATGATATAATGCATGATGCGATTATCAAAAGTTAATGACCCGGCCAACAATCTACCGGTCATTTCAGCTTGATCATTGCAGACCATGCGACGAGCATCATGACTCGAATAATCGAATTTTCAGTCATCAACAATGGTGCCCTCAAAAGGTGCACCTTGACTGGGTAAATGAGTCAAAGAAAAGAAAAGTGACTGATCAATGACCATAGAAGTACCATGCACCTCAGACATAATAATACCATCCTGAATTTTTAAATTGCAGTAGAAGACCTTTACAAGTTCAGGATAATATGGCAATTTAAATGACATGAAATCAACAAGACCAGAATTTTGAAACACTTGATAGCAATCAAACGTTTCATCATTAAAGAACTCTACGTCTAGGTACTTAGGGTCTAAGATTATTCTAGAAGAAAACTGAGAAAGGTACCGTAGACGTTGATCATCGGATGAAAACAGTGTTGATGATCTTGGAGATGACAAAGAAGGAGGAATAGGTGCTGTGGGTGCTCCGGATGGGCCGTGACGGCGATGGGCAGCAGCGGTAGCGGTGGAGGATGATCCCTTTCTCTTCTTTGATGGCTCTACCATTTGATGAAGTTTTTCTGGATTTTGATCGGTGGAAGTGAAAGAGGAGTGAAAAAGAGGAAGATTGGGCTTTACGGGACGTGATTTGGTGAAGAATTGAGTGAGAATCGAAGGTTTGAAGTTCTAGGTATGGAGGAAAACGTGGAGGAAGCTTTGGCTGCGCAGCAGCTCTGATTTCGTGAGTATTTATAGAAGATGACGCATTGTAATCGATTACAGGTATTGGTAATCGATTACAGGCCCAATAAGCCTTCTGGTAATCGATTACAGGATGTTGTAATTGATTACAGGCTGCCTGTTCATGTGTAATCGATTACACTGGATGGTAATCGATTACCAGAGCCTATCCTAGGCTAGTTTCTAAGAGAATATCTATATTTATGCTCAAATACATCCTATATGACTAATTTTCACTACTAATACACTAAATTCAATCATTCAATTACTATATACACAAGAAATCATAAATTCTATCATAAAAACAAGAATTCAAACAAGATCAAACAAGATAATCTACAATCAAAAGGTAAAAGTAAATCAACCAATCAGTCAACCAATCAATCAACCAATCAATCCCTATTTTTCTAAATCTCTTACATCTAAGAGACCTAATTCTCTTCTAATAGAGAAGAACACTTCCTTGGGGAGAGGTTTAGTGAAAATATCAGCAAGTTGATTCTTAGTATCTGTTAGTGCTTGGCTTTACTTAGTTTTAAAAGATTGGCTAAAATTTTGTTAAAACATAAGCACTTAGACAATGAAGGAAAGCTGGAGTTGCTGCACATGATGTCTAACATTATGTCAAGGAATCAGATTGGGCTGCACAATGCACAAGGCAAGATAAAATGTCAAATGAAGAATTGAAGCTGCAGGATCCACGATGTCGGATACAATGTCCAGGACATCCTGCCCGAAAATACTGGACACATAAATCTGTTATATCTTTAACAGATTAATGTGCAGTCAGCAACAGATTATGAGCTCTATCTTTAGGAACGAATTAAAAGATAATTAAAGATTGAATTACAAACTTGAATAGTTTCGTTCAGGGATTAGAGATTGAAGATAAAAACTAAAAGATAAAACTTTATCTTTTAGATCTTTAAGTGCAGATTTTTCAGGAGAATGATAGAGCTTATCCAGCGCAAGTTGTTGCAGCCCAGATACGTACACTGCTATATAAACATGAAGGCTGCACGGGTTTTGAATCAAGTCAGAGATTGAAGAGTTATTTTGTGAGTTTTGTGACTTGAGTGTTTTGTGAGCCACCTTGATGCTACCCTAACATCAAGTGTTGGACCTGAGTGTGTAGAGTTGATCTCTATTGTTCAGAGAGCAATCTCTGGTGTGTCTTTGATTTGTTTGTAAACACGGGTGAGTGATTGAGAGGGAGTGAGAGGGGTTCTCATATCTAAGAGTGGCTCTTAGGTAGAAGTTGCATGGGTAGTGGTTAGGTGAGAAGGTTGTATACAGTGGCTGTTAGATCTTCGAACTAATACTATTTTAGTGGATTTCCTCCCTGGCTTGGTAGCCCCCAGATGTAGGTGACGTTGCGCCGAACTGGGTTAACAATTCTCTTGTGTTATTTACTTGTTTAATCTGTTCATACTGTCATATACAATCTGCATGTTCTGAAGCGCGATGTCATGACATCCTGTACGACATCTGTCCTCAGTATCAGAATTTCAATTGGTATCAGAGCAGGCACTCTAAATCACTGAGTGAGATCTAGGGAGATAAATTCTGATGAACATGGAGAAAGAAGGAGGACCAGTGAACAGACCACCAATTCTGGATGGAACCAACTATGAATACTGGAAAGCAAGGATGGTGGCCTTCCTCAAATCACTGGATAGCAGAACCTGGAAAGCTGTCATCAAAGGCTGGGAACATCCCAAGATGCTGGACGCAGAAGGAAAGCCCACTGATGAATTGAAGCCAGAAGAAGACTGGACAAAAGAAGAAGACGAATTGGCACTTGGAAACTCCAAAGCCTTGAATGCCCTATTCAATGGAGTTGACAAGAATATCTTCAGATTGATCAACACATGCACAGTTGCCAAGGATGCATGGGAGATTCTGAAAACCACTCATGAAGGAACCTCCAAAGTGAAGATATCCAGATTGCAACTATTGGCTACAAAATTCGAAAATCTGAAGATGAAGGAGGAAGAATGCATTCATGACTTCCACATGAACATTCTTGAAATTGCCAATGCTTGCACTGCCTTGGGAGAAAGGATGACAGATGAAAAGCTGGTGAGAAAGATCCTCAGATCGTTGCCTAAAAGATTTGACATGAAAGTCACTGCAATAGAGGAGGCCCAAGACATTTGCAACATGAGAGTGGATGAACTCATTGGTTCCCTTCAAACCTTTGAGCTAGGACTCTCGGATAGGACTGAAAAGAAGAGCAAGAACCTGGCGTTCGTGTCCAATGATGAAGGAGAAGAAGATGAGTATGACCTGGATACTGATGAAGGTCTGACTAACGCAGTTGTGCTCCTTGGAAAACAGTTCAACAAAGTGCTGAAAAGAATGGACAGGAGGCAGAAACCACATGTCCGGAACATCCCTTTCGACATCAGGAAAGGTAGTGAATACCAGAAGAAGTCAGATGAAAAGCCCAGTCATAGCAAAGGAATTCAATGCCATGGGTGTGAAGGCTATGGACACATCAAAGCTGAATGTCCCACCCATCTCAAGAAGCAGAGGAAAGGACTTTCTGTATGTTGGTCTGATGATACAGAGAGTGAACAAGAAAGTGATTCTGACAGAGATGTGAATGCACTCACTGGGAGATTTGAATCTGATGAAGATTCAAGTGATATTGATATCACTTTTGATGAGCTTGCTATATCCTATAGAGAACTATGCATCAAAAGTGAGAAGATTCTTCAGCAAGAAGCTCAACTGAAGAAGATCATTACAAATCTGGAGGCTGAGAAGGAGGCACATGAAGAGGAGATCTCTGAGCTTAAAGGAGAAATTGGTTTTCTGAACTCTAAACTGGAAAACATGACAAAATCAATAAAGATGCTGAATAAAGGCTCAGATATGCTTGATGAGGTGCTACAGCTTGGGAAGAATGTTGGAAACCAGAGAGGACTTGGATTTAATCATAAATCTGCTGGCAGAACAACCATGACAGAATTTGTTCCTGCCAAAAACAGCACTGGAGCCACGAGGTCACAACATCGGTCTCGACATCATGGAACACAGCAGAAAAAGAGCAAAAGAAAGAAGTGGAGGTGTCACTACTGTGGCAAGTATGGTCACATAAAGCCCTTTTGCTATCATCTACATGGCCATCCACATCATGGAACTCAAAGGAGCAGCAGCGGAAGGAAGATGATGTGGGTTCCAAAACACAAGATTGTTAGTCTTGTTGTTCATACTTCACTTAGAGCATCAGCTAAGGAAGATTGGTACCTAGATAGCGGCTGTTCCAGACACATGACAGGAGTTAAAGAATTCCTGGTGAACATTGAACCTTGCTTCACTAGCTATGTGACATTTGGAGATGGCTCTAAAGGAAAGATCACTGGAATGGGAAAGCTAGTCCATGATGGACTTCCTAGTCTGAACAAAGTACTGCTGGTGAAGGGACTGACTGCAAACTTGATCAGCATCAGTCAGTTGTGTGATGAAGGATTCAATGTAAACTTCACAAAGTCAGAATGCTTGGTGACAAATGAGAAGAGTGAAGTTCTAATGAAGGGCAGCAGATCAAAGGACAACTGTTACCTATGGACACCTCAAGAAACCAGTTACTCCTCCACATGTCTATCCTCCAAAGAAGATGAAGTCAAAATATGGCATCAAAGATTTGGACATCTGCACTTAAGAGGCATGAAGAAAATCATTGACAAAGGTGCTGTTCGAGGCATTCCCAATCTGAAAATAGAAGAAGGCAGAATCTGTGGTGAATGTCAGATTGGAAAGCAAGTCAAGATGTCCCACCAGAAGCTTCAACATCAGACCACTTCCAGGGTGCTGGAACTACTTCACATGGACTTGATGGGGCCTATGCAAGTTGAAAGCCTTGGAGGAAAGAGGTATGCCTATGTTGTTGTGGATGATTTCTCCAGATTTACCTGGGTCAACTTTATCAGAGAGAAATCAGACACCTTTGAAGTATTCAAAGAGTTGAGTCTAAGACTTCAAAGAGAAAAAGACCGTGTCATCCAGAGAATTAGGAGTGACCATGGCAGAGAGTTTGAAAACAGCAAGTTTACTGAATTCTGCACATCTGAAGGCATCACTCATGAGTTCTCTGCAGCCATCACACCACAACAAAATGGCATAGTTGAAAGGAAAAACAGGACTTTGCAAGAAGCTGCTAGGGTCATGCTTCATGCCAAAGAACTTCCCTATAATCTCTGGGCTGAAGCCATGAACACAGCATGCTATATCCACAACAGAGTCACACTTAGAAGAGGGACTCCAACCACACTGTATGAAATCTGGAAAGGGAGGAAGCCAATTGTCAAGCACTTCCACATCTTTGGAAGTCCATGTTACATTTTGGCAGATAGAGAGCAAAGGAGAAAGATGGATCCCAAGAGTGATGCAGGAATATTCTTGGGATACTCTACAAACAGCAGAGCATATAGAGTATTCAATTCCAGAACCAGAACAGTGATGGAATCCATCAATGTGGTTGTTGATGATCTAACTCCAGCAAGAAAGAAGGATGTCGAAGACGATGTCAGAACATCGGGAGACAATGTAGCAGATACAGCTAAAAGTGCAGAAAATGCAGAAAATGCAGAAAACTCTGATTCTGCTACAGATGAACCAAACATCAATCAACCTGACAAGAGTCCCTCCATTAGAATCCAGAAGATGCACCCCAAGGAGCTGATTATAGGAGATCCAAACAGAGGAGTCACTACAAGATCAAGGGAGATTGAGATTGTCTCCAATTCATGCTTTGTCTCCAAAACTGAGCCAAAGAATGTGAAAGAGGCACTGACTGATGAGTTCTGGATCAATGCTATGCAAGAAGAATTGGAGCAATTCAAAAGGAATGAAGTTTGGGAGCTAGTTCCTAGACCCGAGGGAACTAATGTGATTGGCACCAAGTGGATCTTCAAGAACAAAACCAATGAAGGTGTTATAACCAGAAACAAGGCCAGACTTGTTGCTCAAGGCTACACTCAGATTGAAGGTGTAGACTTTGATGAAACTTTCGCCCCTGTTGCTAGACTTGAGTCCATCAGATTGTTACTTGGTGTAGCTTGCATCCTCAAATTCAAGCTGTACCAGATGGATGTGAAGAGTGCGTTTCTGAATGGATACCTGAATGAAGAAGTCTATGTGGAGCAGCCAAAGGGATTTGTAGATCCAACTCATCCAGATCATGTATACAGGCTCAAGAAGGCTCTCTATGGATTGAAGCAAGCTCCAAGAGCTTGGTATGAAAGGCTAACAGAGTTCCTTACTCAGCAAGGGTATAGGAAGGGAGGAATTGACAAGACTCTCTTTGTCAAACAAGATGCTGAAAACTTGATGATAGCACAGATATATGTTGATGACATTGTGTTTGGAGGGATGTCGAATGAGATGCTTCGACATTTTGTCCAACAGATGCAATCTGAATTTGAGATGAGTCTTGTTGGAGAGCTGACTTATTTTCTGGGACTCCAAGTGAAGCAGATGGAAGACTCCATTTTCCTCTCACAAAGCAAGTTTGCAAAGAACATTGCCAAGAAGTTTGGGATGGAAAATGCCAGCCATAAAAGAACACCTGCACCTACTCACTTGAAGCTGTCAAAGGATGAAGCTGGCACCAGTGTTGATCAAAGTCTGTACAGAAGCATGATTGGGAGCTTACTATATTTAACAGCAAGCAGACCTGACATCACCTTTGCAGTAGGTGTTTGTGCAAGATATCAAGCCAATCCCAAGATAAGTCACTTGAATCAAGTAAAGAGAATTCTGAAATATGTAAATGGCACCAGTGACTATGGGATTATGTACTGTCATTGTTCAGATTCAATGCTGGTTGGATATTGTGATGCTGATTGGGCTGGAAGTGCAGATGACAGAAAAAGCACTTCTGGTGGATGTTTCTATTTGGGAAACAATCTTATTTCATGGTTCAGCAAGAAGCAGAACTGTGTGTCCCTATCTACTGCAGAAGCAGAGTATATTGCAGCAGGAAGCAGCTGTTCACAACTAGTTTGGATGAAGCAGATGCTGAAGGAGTACAATGTCGAACAAGATGTCATGACATTGTACTGTGACAACATGAGTGCTATTAATATTTCTAAAAATCCTGTTCAACACAGCAGAACCAAGCACATTGACATTAGACATCACTATATTAGAGATCTTGTTGATGATAAAGTTATCACACTGGAGCATGTTGCCACTGAGGAACAAGTAGCAGATATTTTCACAAAGGCATTGGATGCAAATCAGTTTGAAAAACTGAGGGGCAAGCTGGGCATTTGTCTGCTAGAGGAGTTATAGCAGTTACTTCTATCTGAACGTGCTCAAACTTCTCACTCAACATTAATAGCACGTTCACTACTGGGCCAAAACAAATTCAACCTCCGTTTCACACGTTCTCCTACATTCCTCATTCAAACTTACATTTTCGTGGCAATCTCGTTTTCATCAGCATTCCCCAACACTTCTCAGATATTCACGAAACCACTCCCAAAGCTCTGCTTCTCCATGGCTACCTTACCAAAAGAAACCTCATCCCCTGTTTCACCCTCTGTACCATCATCTCCATCATCCTCCAAAACTTCATCAAACCAGGAACAACCTGCACTCAATATCCAATCCATACAAATGATTCCTGGTCCAGGCCCTGTTCCTGAGAAACTGGTCCCTAAAAGACAACAGGGAGTGAAGATTTCTGAAAACCCTAGCTTTGCAACAAGCCCTAGGGAAGAAGACACTGAGATGGATAAGAAGATCCGCAGTTTTGTGAATAGCATTTTGAAAAATGCTTCTGTCCCTGATGCTAATAAAGATGTCCCAACATCTTCCACCCCAAATGCTGAAGTCCTCTCTTCATCCAGTGAAGAGAAATCAACAGAGGAAGAGGATCAAGCCACAGAGGAGACCCCTGCACCAAGGGCACCAGAACCTGCTCCAGGCGACTTCATTGACCTAGAAGAAGTAGAATCTGATGAGGAACCCATTGCCAAAAAGTTGGCACCTGGCATTACAGAAAGATTACAAAGCAGAAAGGGAAAAACCCCCATTACTAGGTCTGGACGAATCAAAACTACTGCACAGAAGAAGAGCACACTAATCACTCCTACCACATCCAGATGGAGCAAAGTTGCAATCCCTTCCAAGAAGAGGAAAGAAATTTCCTCATCTGATTCTGATGATGATGTCGAACTAGATGTTCCCGACATCAAGAGAGCCAAGAAATCAGGGAAAAAGGTGCCTGGAAATGTCCCTGATGCCCCATTGGACAACATTTCATTCCACTCCATTGGCAATGTTGAAAGGTGGAAATTTGTATATCAACGCAGACTTGCTTTAGAAAGAGAACTGGGAAGAGATGCCTTGGATTGCAAGGAGATCATGGACCTCATCAAGGCTGCTGGACTGCTGAAAACTGTCACCAAGTTGGGAGATTGTTATGAAAGTCTAGTCAGGGAATTCATTGTCAACATTCCCTCTGACATAACAAACAGAAAGAGTGATGAGTATCAGAAAGTGTTTGTCAGAGGAAAATGTATTAGATTCTCCCCTGCTGTAATCAACAAGTACCTGGGCAGACCAACTGAAGGAGTGGTGGATATTGCTGTTTCTGAGCATCAAATTGCCAAGGAAATCACTGCCAAGCAAGTCCAGCATTGGCCAAAGAAAGGGAAGCTTTCTGCAGGGAAGCTAAGTGTGAAGTATGCAATCCTGCATAGGATTGGCACTGCCAACTGGGTACCCACCAATCATACTTCCACTGTTGCCACAGGTTTGGGTAAATTTCTGTATGTTGTTGGAACCAAGTCCAAATTTAATTTTGGAAACTATATTTTTGATCAAACTATTAAGCATTCAGAATCTTTTGCTGTCAAATTACCCATTGCCTTCCCAACTGTATTGTGTGGCATTATGTTGAGTCAACATCCCAATATTTTAAACAACATTGACTCTGTGAAGAAGAGAGAATCTCCTCTATCCCTGCATTACAAACTGTTTGAGGGGACACATGTCCCAGACATTGTCTCGACATCAGGGAAAGCTGCTGCTTCAGGTGCTATGTCCAAGGATGATTTGATTGCTGAACTCAAGGACACATGCAAGGTGCTGGAGGCAACCATCAAAGCCAACACAGAGAAGAAAATGGAGCTGGAACGCCTGATCAAAAGACTCTCAGACAATGGCGTTGATGATGGAGAAGCAGCTGAGGAAGAAGAAGATGCAGCAGAGGATACAGAATCAGATGATGATGATTCTGATGCCACCCCATGACCATCAGACCTTTATTTTTTTTGCTTTTTACTCTTACTAGCTATTGGGGCATGTCCCTTTGAACAATTGATTGTTATTGGTCTGTAATATTTGCACATTAATTTCATGCATTCTACTCTTGCCAAATTCTGTCTAAAAAGGGGGAGTAGTAGGATATTATGCATGATCTATGATTTTGAGGGGGAGTAGTATTTATACTGCTCCTGCTGATGATGATTGATGTAAGCTACTGAAACTAGTAGCTGATAGAAGATGCTGCAGTGAACTGCTGCCTAGCAGAATATTCACTTCACAGCAGTAAGAGCATGGAGACAGGGGGAGCAGAAAGCTGATGTCACGTGAGATGTCTTGACATCCTGGAAAAGACTTGTAGATTTGCAACTTGCAGAATTTTGCTGTCACCACTACAGATACTGCTGTGCTTGATTACTCTGATAATGAAAGTTGCTGATCCCACTTGCATGACTGCTCGTACCTGCTCAGGAAGTGTCTAAGTATGTTTTAGACAAAATTTGCCAAAGGGGGAGATTGTTAGTGCTTGGCTTTACTTAGTTTTAAAAGATTGGCTAAAATTTTGTTAAAACATAAGCACTTAGACAATGAAGGAAAGCTGGAGTTGCTGCACATGATGTCTAACATTATGTCAAGGAATCAGATTGGGCTGCACAATGCACAAGGCAAGATAAAATGTCAAATGAAGAATTGAAGCTGCAGGATCCACGATGTCGGATACAATGTCCAGGACATCCTGCCCGAAAATACTGGACACATAAATCTGTTATATCTTTAACAGATTAATGTGCAGTCAGCAACAGATTAGGAGCTCTATCTTTAGGAACGAATTAAAAGATAATTAAAGATTGAATTACAAACTTGAATAGTTTCGTTCAGGGATTAGAGATTGAAGATAAAAACTAAAAGATAAAACTTTATCTTTTAGATCTTTAAGTGCAGATTTTTCAGGAGAATGATAGAGCTTATCCAGCGCAAGTTGTTGCAGCCCAGATACGTACACTGCTATATAAACATGAAGGCTGCACGGGTTTTTAATCAAGTCAGAGATTGAAGAGTTATTTTGTGAGTTTTGTGACTTGATTGTTTTGTGAGCCACCTTGATGCTACCCTAACATCAAGTGTTGGACCTGAGTGTGTAGAGTTGATCTCTATTGTTTAGAGAGCAATCTCTGGTGTGTCTTTGATTTGTTTGTAAACACGAGTGAGTGATTGAGAGGGAGTGAGAGGGGTTCTCATATCTAAGAGTGGCTCTTAGGTAGAAGTTGCATGGGTAGTGGTTAGGTGAGAAGGTTGTATACAGTGGCTGTTAGATCTTCGAACTAATACTATTTTAGTGGATTTCCTCCCTGGCTTGGTAGCCCCCAGATGTAGGTGACGTTGCACCGAACTGGGTTAACAATTCTCTTGTGTTATTTACTTGTTTAATCTGTTCATACTGTCATATACAATCTGCATGTTCTGAAGCGCGATGTCGTGACATCCTGTACGACATCTGTCCTCAGTATCAGAATTTCAGTATCAACAAATTCTAATACACAATCTCCCTTTAAGACATGATCTCTAAGAAAGTGGTGTCTAATCTCTATATGTTTAGTTCTTGAATGTTGAACTGGGTTTTTGGATAGATTTATGGCACTAGTATTATCACACTTAATAGGTATGCGATCAAGAATGATGCCATAGTCAGATAATTGTTGCTTCATCCATAAAATCTGTGCACAACAACTACCGGCAGAGATATACTCCGCTTCAGCAGTAGATAAAGCAACACTGTTTTGTTTCTTACTATGCCATGAGACAAGAGCCGATCCAATAAATTGACAAGTTCCACTTGTACTTTTTCTATCAGTTTTAGATCCGGCAAAATCAGAATCAGAATATCCTATTAAGTTACATGTTGAATTCTTAGGATACCATAATCCTAAATTGATTGTTCCTAATAGATATCTCATGATTCTCTTTACTGCACTTAGATGTGATTGTTTGGGGTTGGATTGAAACCTAGCACACATGCATACACTAAACATAATATCGGGTCTACTAGCAGATAAATAAAGAAGAGATCCGATCATACCTCGATATTGTTTTATGTCTATAGACTGACCAGATTCATCTTTATCTAAGTAACAATTAGTGCTCATCGGTGTAGACATGTGTTTTGCACTATCCATCCCAAATCTTTTGATCAATTCCTTGCAGTATTTGGATTGATTGATGAATATACCTTCTTGAGTTTGCTTGATTTGTAATCCCAGAAAGTACTTTAGTTCTCCCATCATTGACATTTCAAATTCACTTTGCATATCAAGGGAAAACTCCTTGCACAATGAATCATTAGTGGATCCAAAAATTATATCATCAACATATATTTGAACCAACAAAATATCATTATGCTTTCTCTTTATGAATAATGTGGTATCCACTTTACCTCTGGAGAATTCTTTTTCTAGAAGAAAATTACTTAATCGTTCATACCATGCCCTAGGGGCTTGTTTCAAACCATAAAGAGCCTTTTGTAATTTATAAACATGGTTTGGTTTATCAGAAATTTCAAAACCAGGGGGTTGTTCAACATATACCTCTTCTTGAATTAAGCCATTTAGAAAGGCACTCTTAACATCCATTTGATAAAGTTTAAAGTTCATTATGGATGCATATGCCAAAAGCATTCTAATGGCTTCTAATCTTGCAACAGGAGCATATGTTTCTTCATAGTCTATTCCATCTTCTTGATTATACCCTTTTGCTACTAACCTGGCTTTATTTCTAATAATTATACCATGTTCATCTAATTTATTTCTAAAAACCCATTTTGTTCCTATGACAGGATAATTTTCAGGTTTTTCTACTAATTTCCACACATTGTTTCTTTCAAATTGGTTTAGTTCTTCTTGCATGGCAATGATCCAATTATCATCTACTATGGCTTCTTTTATATTTTTAGGTTCAATCATAGATACAAAAGCCATATTATTGCATAAATCTTTAAGAGAGTGTCTAGTTGTTACCCCTTTTGAGATATCACCAATAATGTTGTCGAGGGGATGATCTCTTGAAGTTTTCCATTCTCTTGGGAGTGCATCATTGGATTTGCCTTCTTCTGGAGGATCTTCATTGTTTCCTTTGTCATTTCCTTTGGAATCTTGTTCATGAATGTTCATATGTTCTAAAGAATCTGCAATGTCATCTAGCATATTCTTTGTTGACAATATAGCATTGGATTCATCAAAGGTAACATGAATGGATTCCTCTATATTCATAGTTCTCTTATTATATATTCTATATGCTTTGCTTTGTAAAGAATATCCAAGAAAAATGCCTTCATCAGATTTTGCATCGAATTTTCCTAGATTATCTTTACCATTATTAAGTACAAAGCACTTGCAACCAAAAACATGTAGATGAGAAATATTAGGTTTTCTACCGTTAAATAACTCATATGGGGTTTTCTTTAAAATAGGTCTTATCAAGGCTCTATTCATGATGTAACATGCAGTATTGACAGCTTCAGCCCAAAAATACTTTGGAAGAGAAGTATCATTTAATAAAGTTCTTGCAATTTCTTCCAATGACCTATTTTTCCTCTCAACAACTCCATTTTGTTGAGGGGTTCTTGGTGCAGAAAAATTATGTTCAATACCATGTTCATCACAAAATAATTCAAAATCTTTATTTTCAAATTCACCCCCATGATCACTTCTAATGGATGCAATCTTGAGATTTTTCTTGTTTTGTATGACTTTAGCAAGTTTCCTAAATGCTTGGAATGAATCACTTTTATGTGTAATAAATAATGTCCAAGTATATCTAGAGAAATCATCAACTATAACTAAAGCATAGTAATTTCCTCCAAAACTCATGGTTCTAGATGGACCAAATAGATCCATATGCAATAACTGTAATGGTCGAGTGGTTGAAACAACATTTTTAGATTTGAATGAGACTCTTGTTTGTTTGCCCTTTTGACATGCATCGCATAGTTTATCTTTTTCAAATTTCAATTTAGGCAAACCAACTACTAAATCTTTTGAAATTAATTTATTTAAGTGATCCATGTTTATGTGAGCAATTCTTTTATGCCATAACCATGGATCATCATCTTTACTAAGAAAGCAATGATTGTTTTCTTGTTTTATGCTTAAGTCTATCATGTAAACATTATTGACTCTATGTCCTACATGCTTTATATTAATGTCATGCTTATGTTCTATAAGACATTTCTGAGAATCAAATGATACTAGATAGCCTTTGTCACATAGTTGACTAACGCTAAGCAGGCTGTGCTTAAGGCCTTCAACAAGTAGAACATTTTCAATGGAGTTTGAAGAATTTGTACCTATTTTACCCACTCCAAGAATTCTACCTTTGTTGTTGTCACCATATGTTACATGCCCGCTTTTCTTTGGAGATATGTGTGTAAAATTTGATGCATCTCCAGTCATATGTTTTGAGCATCCGCTATCTATGTACCACTTCTTTCTCAAAGATACCTGCATAATCAAGTTTTTGACTTAGGTACCCAAATTTTATTGGGTCCTTGCATGTTAGTATAAACTGAGGATCCTTTTGGGACCCATATCATTTTAATGTTACTGTAATTTTTCTTGAAGTAGCAAGTTGATATGCCATGTCCTCTTCTTCCACAGTAAAAACAAGTGATAGAATTAGAATTACATTTTTGTGTGGAAGTGGAAAAGTTTTTATGAACCTTTTGTAGTTTTTCAGATTTATACCCTAGTCCATTTTTATTAGACACATATCTTTGTTTACTTAATATAACATCGTAAATTATTTCTACTATATGAAATTTTGCAAGTGAATTTTTCAACTCTTTAA
>NC_038243.2:31332274-31363871 GCF_000004515.6 Glycine max | reverse complement strand
GGTGGAACTAGCAGAGGTGAAGGCACAAGTACAGGATCTTTTGAGCAAACAATTCGTTCGTCCAAGCGCATCACCGTGGGGAGCGCCGATCTTGTTGGTTAAAAAGAAGGATGGAAGTATGAGGATGTGTGTAGACTACCGGCAGTTAAACAAGGTCACTATCAAGAACAAATATCCTCTACCAAGGATAGATGATTTGATTGACCAATTGAAGGGAGCAACGGTATTTTCAAAGATCGATTTGCGATCGGGGTATCATCAAATTCGAGTTAAGAAGGAGGATATCCCAAAAACTGCGTTTCGGACTCGGTATGGGCACTACGAGTATTTAGTCATGCCATTTGGAGTGACTAATGCTCCGGCTATTTTCATGGATTATATGAATCGTATATTCCATGATTACTTGGATCAGTTCGTGGTTGTATTCATTGATGACATCCTAGTGTATTCGAGGAATAAGGAGGAGCATGAGAAGCACTTGAGGATTGTGTTGCATATTCTGAGGGATAGGAAGTTGTTCGCCAAACTGTCGAAATGTGACTTTTGGTTGGAGAAAGTGCAGTTCTTAGGGCACGCGATTTCTAAGGACGGGGTCGCGGTGGATCCGAACAAGGTGGAGTCGGTTATGGAGTGGCAACGATAAAAATTTGCATTCGGGTTCGAAGCTTCTTGGGGTTGGCTGGCTATTATAGAAAGTTCATTGATAGAATTCCTTTCTGGAAATAAGGAATTTGCTGAGGCCATCTTTTTCTTGAAGCTTCTAAACTTTGTACAAGAATGAAGCTCTGATACCACTTGTTAGACAAGTGGCCTCAGATATCTTAAGAGGGGGGGGGGGGTTGAATTAAGATATTCCAAACTGTTACCCCTAATTAAAAAATCTATTTCACTTTTTACTCAAGTTATGAATTCCCTTAATGACAATCTTCTTAAATATTAATTCAAATGAAACAATTTGAATATGAATATAAAGCAATAATAAATAAAGGAGATTAAGGGAAGAGAAAATGCAAACTCAGTTTTATACTGGTTCGGCCACACCCTTGTGCCTACGTCCAGTCCCCAAGCAACCCGCTTGAGAGTTCCACTATCTTGTAAATTCCTTTTACAAGTTCTAAACACACAAGGACAATCCTTCCTTTGTGTTTAGAGATCCTTTACAACAAGAGACTCACAGTCTCTTAATCCCTTAGAGAATGAGAAGAAGAAGAGGAACAAATCTCTCTAGAAAGAGATGGATTTTACAGATTGAGCACTCAAATAATTCCTTAATGAATTGCAATTGAATTGGCCAAGGAATTCTTAAGAGGATAAAATGAATTTGCTCTTTGAGAGGATAAACACTTTGTTGTTCTGAAAAACTCTGAGCAATTTCGTGTTTAAGTCACATATATATAGACCATTGATGGTCATGAGTAAAGCCTTTGAAAAGTTGTGACTCTTGAAATTATTTTTCTGAAAATCCTGTCTGGTAATCGATTACAGTAATTGTGTAATCGATTACAGCTTTTAAAATTTGAATTAAAACGTTTACTAACTGCTGGTAATCGATTACCAAAATTGTGTAATCGATTACAGCTTTTAAAATTTCGAATTCAAATTTTTATAGCTGTTATAAAACGTATTTGGCCACTGGTAATCGATTACATCCTCTGGTAATCGATTACCAGAGAGTAAAACCTTTGAGAAACACTTTTTATTTTAAATCACTTGGCCAAACCTTTGCTAATTCAATTAGGAATTCCCTTCCTAATATTCTAGTGATCATCTTGCTGTTGTGACTTGTAATCTTGAAGTATTGTCTTGAATTTTAATCTTGAAAAGCCCATTTGCATCAATTGCAACACATCATCATGATCATCATCAAAACATCAAAGCCAATTGCATCTACAGAAGAGGCGGTTGACGACAGCTCCAGTGTTAATTTTGCCCGACCCTAAGAGAACATTTGAAGTGTATTGCGATGCAAGCGGGCAAGGCTTGGGGTGTGTGTTGATGCAAGAAGGAAGAGTAGTGGCTTATGCTTCACGTCAATTACGTCCTCATGAAGTTAACTATCCGACTCATGACTTGGAACTAGCAGCGGTGGTCTTTGCCTTAAAGATTTGGAGGCATTATTTGTACGGTACTCGTTTTGAAGTTTTCAGTGATCACAAGAGTCTCAAATACTTGTTCGATCAGAAGGAACTCAATATGAGACAACGAAGGTGGATGGAGTTCCTCAAGGATTATGATTTTGGACTTTCCTACCATCCAGGAAAGGCTAATGTAGTAGCCGATGCGCTAAGCCGGAAATCCTTACATGTTGCGACTATGATGAGTTTGGAGCAGAGATTGATAGAGGAGTTCCGAGATCTGAATCTAGCAATTGAGGTGCGACCCAAGAGCTTATTTGTGGGAGCATTGCAGATCATCAATGAATTTGTAGATCACATACGCGAGGCTCAAGGGGATGACCCATTTTTGCAAGGCAAGGTGTTAGAAATAATGGGGGATAAGGGTGTGGAGTTTGAGAAGGACACAACCGGGTTAATTAGATTCAAGGGGAGGATATGTGTGCCATCTTTAGATGATTTGAGAGTAAAGATCTTGGAAGAAGCTCATAAAAGTCGTCTTAGTTTCCATCCTGGAAGGACTAAGATGTACCAAGATTTGAAGAGAAGTTTTTGGTGGCATGGCATGAAGAAAGATGTAGCTGAATATGTAGCAAGATGTTTGACATGTCAAAAGGCTAAGGTTGAGCACCAGCGACCATCAGGAGAATTGAAGCCATTGGAGATTCCGGAATGGAAATGGGAGAGCATATCTATGGATTTTGTATCTAGTTTGCCCAAGACTAGTCGTGGACATGATGCTGTGTGGGTCATAGTAGATCGACTCACCAAATCTGCTCATTTTATTCCGGTGAATATGAAGTATAGAATGGAGAAGCTAGTGGAGTTGTACATCAAGGAAGTAATAAGGTTGCATGGAATTCCTTCTAGTATTGTATCTGACGGGGATCCGAGGTTCACTTCACGATTTTGGACGAGTCTACATGAAGCCTTGGGGACAAAGCTGAAGCTTAGTTCAGCTTATCATCCTCAAACAGATGGTCAGACTGAACGAACCATTCAGACTCTAGAAGATCTACTTCGGGCGTGTATTATAGAGCAACAAGGTAGCTGGATGGATTGTTTGCCATTGATTGAGTTTACTTACAACAATAGCTACCAAGCCAGTATTGGTATGGCTCCTTTTGAAGCTCTATATGGACGGAAGTGCAAAACTCCTATTTGTTGGTATGATGATGGAGAAGCAGTAATTCTTGGACATGAAATGCTACAACAGATTAACGAACAAGTGAGGTTGATTCGAGAGAAGATAAAAGCATCTCAGGATAGGCAGAAGAGCTATTATGATAGAAGGAGGAAGCCACTAGATTTTCAGGAAGGAGAACATGTGTTTTTGAAGGTTTCTCCCGTAACCGGAGTCGGAAGAGCTCTTAAGGCTAGGAAGTTGACACCCAAGTATCTAAGTCCATATCAGATTTTGAAGAAGATTGGGCCTGTAGCTTATCATATCGCCTTACCTCCGAGTTTATCGAATTTGCATCCTGTGTTTCATGTCTCTCAACTGAGACGGTACAACCCAGATCCATCACATATACTTGCAGTGGACGAAGTGCAGGTGAAGGATAACCTCACCTATAGAGCACAACCTCAGAAGATCGCTGACCGAAGGATGAAGTCGTTGAGAGGAAAGGAGATCGCGTTGGTGAAGGTGCAATGGGGAACCGATGAGGGTGATTCTACATGGGAGTTGGAGGATAGGATGAGAGAATTGTACCCAAGTTTGTTCTTAGAGTAGTTAATTTCGGGGACGAAATTCCCAAAAGGGTGGGAGTATTGTAACATCCTGGAAATTTCTACCCGGAATTTTTGAAGACGATGTATTTTGAATGATTATATATATATATATAAGTATTATTCAGTGTATATGCATATATGTTCTTGGTAGAAGTAGGAATAGTGGGGGCAAGATACGCGGGTTTGACTAATTAAGGAAGAGAAATCCATAACTGGGAGGTTATGGGTTAATTCTTAATTAATTAGTTAAAAATCATCGTTTTGCGTGTGACTTAAAATTTAACGAAACCAACCTCTGAACCACGCTCGGGGTTTTATTCTGAGCGTTTTGATATATATATTGCTTGCTTTCGAAAACTGGCCCCGACGGACGCAGAGAAACTGGAATCAGAGAAACGGCACGCAAACCGAGGCAGGATTTTAGCGTTTCAAAGGTCAGATTTTTCTCACTTTTGTGACTGAGTATGGGTCACAGTCAAAAAGAAAAAGTGGGCCCTTTTTGCTCCAATCAAATAGGGACATGTGGCAGAGCTTGAATAAAATAATAGAAAAAGAGGAAAACCTTTTATTTAAAACCAAAAAGCTTTTCTCTCTCCTCACTTAGCCAAAGCAGAAATTCAGAAGCCTTTTCTCTCCCTTTCTCACGTAGCTTTCTTCTTCCTCATTCACCATTGAAGCTCCACACAAAGCTTCAACCTTTGGTGCTCATTTCTGCCCCAAATCGTGAAAGGAGAGCATTTTCGGGGTCGTGAAGTGCGTGGCTACGAGTGGGACTTCGAAAATCCAGGTTTGGGTGGACTTCTTTCCCTCTTGATTTTCGTGGGTATGGGGTTTTGGGAGATATGAGGGGTAGTTTTGTTAGTTTTCTGCTGTGTGATGATTATTTGTGAAGGCATTTGTTGAAAGCTTGTTGAAATCGCCATGTTGGGATGAGTTAAACATACCCATTCTGTTTTAGGGTTTTTGTGATGATGTTTGTGATGTTTATATGCTGAAATTGCTGATGGAAATCTGTTAGAGACGAAGGGTAGAACTAACCTAGGGTTAGAAAGTGAGAATGTGATGTTATGAGTGGAAAAAGAGTGAGACTTTGAGGGTTGGAAGGCTAAGTCTGAATTCTGTGGTAAATGGAGGTTAAAGTGAGTTAATACTAGCTTGAAATGTCATTTAGGACTTATGAGAAAGCTTGGACTGTGCTAGAGAGAAAAATAAATGACCAAAGTGAACAAAGAGCCATTTCTAGGGCAAATTTGGGTGTTGAAGAGTCAAATTTTGATTTGGTGGAATTTTAGGTGTAAATTCAGTTTGAGCAAGTCTAGATTGATGTTATGGACTTGTGTGAGGTGAGAGTTTGCTTCAAATTTACCTCATTCTAAATTTCACTTTTCAAACCTAGAAAACCCATTGAATGGATGGGTGTTGGACACCTAGATTCTGTGTTGCTGTGCTTTAAAGCTTGATTTTGGTCTAGACATGATTGATACATGATTTGGGACTTGTAGGATTTGATTTGGACAAGATTGGATAAGAGGAAGTGGGATTTTCAAAATCTGCACTTATGCAGAATTTTGCTGTCAAAATAGGTGCAGCAGGATTTTAGCTTGGTGCAGAAAATGCTTGTGTGTGGTTGGCTGTGGAAAGAGTAGTACAGAATGAGTTCTGGATGTTTGCTAGTAGATCCCAACGGTCACAATGTAGGCTTATGCACTATAGACTTCTAGTAAAATTTTGGAGTCGATCCAACGGTTAACGAATTGGATCGAAGAAATTGTTACTGTGGTCTTTAAGTGAGAAAAGCTGTGATTTTGGTTGATGTGTTGAGCAGAGTTTTCTGCCTTTGCTCTGTTTTGCTTGGCTGTGATAGCTTGTGCTGTTTGAATGTTGTTTTGCTTGGATGTTGTGGAAGCTTGGGAGGATTGATGGGGACCCGGTGTTGAGAGAAACGAGGATATGGGCTACGTGGGAGTACGTGAGCTCAGTTGGAGGTGGGCAACAGGGGATGGTGGGTTTATGCGCGCATTGTGGATGTGGAAAACTTGTTGTGCACCATCGCCCGACCGCCACCTAGTACCACATGTGATGGGTACCCCATAATCCTACAAGCTTGAGATGAGGAAGTGTTGAAGGGTGAAACTTCCTGCTTTTATTGTTGACCACAGAGTGGTACCTGGAGATATGTCGCGGGGGTCAGGAGACCTTGGGGACGTCAGGTGGGGTGCTATTGCCCAAAACCAAGCTTGACCAATCCCGACCCAACCTGGGCATAGTCGGTCAGTGAGAACCTGTGATGTACCTAAGCAGGCGAGCTCCTGGCAGTCAACAGATAAAAGGAACAAAGACCACAAAGCAAGGAGGCTTGTGGTGGCTGGCCAGCTGTGAAACTTGATTGATATGTGAGATATGGTCTCTGGTAATCAATTACCAAGGGTGGGTAATTGATTACAAGGCTTAAAATTGAAGACAGGAGGCTAAGATGGTCTCTGGTAATCGATTACCAGGGGATGTAATCGATTACCAGGCTTGAAAACGAAGTCAGGAAGCTAAGGGAGCCTCTGGTAATCGATTACCAGACTGTGTAATCGATTACACAGAGGAATGGGTCACTGGTAATCGATTACCAGGCATGTGTAATCGATTACACAGTGCATTATTGCATATTTCATGTTCTGAGGCTGTGTAATTCAAGTTTAGCCTCTGGTAATCGATTACCAAGGCTGTGTAATCGATTACCAGAGATGAAAAGCCTTAAAATACCCATTTTACTTGCATGTAGTGGTTATGAGACAAATTGTGTGTAGCGCAGTTAGATTCTTGCGAAAGAGTCTACCCCTTTCTCTTCTTTCTTGTAGATCGTGATGGCGGCGCAGCTAATCCGTGATCGAGTAGAGATGGAGTGCCTAGAGGGAGCTTGGGAGACCCTCGAAGGCAACACGAGGTGCCGATTTCGGGGCACCATTCGATTCATGGCTACTTCTTTGGTGCATCCAGATGAACCTGCCCGGACGCTTCAGCGCACTGTGGAGTGGATACTACCCACGCCTACACCATATCGTCTAGTGGAGCCCGTTCAAGTGATCGAGGTAACGTCATCCGAGGAAGACCCTGAGGAGGACCTGGAGGAGCTACCTCCTGAGCCTGCTGTGGATGCCCTTGACTTTCTAGAGGGTGATGAGGATCCACTTCTTGAGGTGGATTCTCTCGAGGAAGTCATGTCAGCATCTGAGGCAGACTCTACGGAGGATAGTGGCCCGAGGGAGATGACAATCAGCGGAGGCTCTTCATCCTAGTGGACAGCTTTTTGGATTAGTTTTGTATACTTTTTGAGGGTGGGTGTATCTAGGACTGACTGTTAGGTTTACTCTTTTGTTTTTGTATGGGTAGACCTGATGTATAGGAATTTGATGATTGTATACATGTGGCTGAAGCCACCGCTATGGACACCTTTGCTCTGGATGACACTATATATTTTGTAAAACTCCCATATTTTGGACAGCTTTAAATGATGAATGCTTTTATGATCGATCTTGTTATTTGAAAAGAAAGCGTTAGCAACTTTATTTGTAAAAGAGTTTATCGACTGTATTTTATCCTTTTATTTTCACGTGACGACCTAAAGTAATGGCTGGTATATTCTTTCTTTTGAAACAGCAAAATAATTTAGAGAATTGTGAGCGGTAAGAAAGAAATGACTCCGAATAGAGTTGTGAACTGGCCATTCAGGACTTTATAGTGAGGATTTTCCTTCTAAACCTAGTTATGGTGAAAAGAGAAAGAAATGAAAAAGAAAAAGAAGAAAAAAAAAATTACCATGGTTTTTGTTATTTAAATTATTACTATTAAACCAGTCATTAATTTAGGGACGCCACAAATGTGGTCATCCAAACACTCTTAGGATTCGCCTAGTTTACATTTCTTGCTTACTTTCATAGCTTATTTCCTTTACCTTCCATTGTCAAACCGCCTAGATAGCTTTCCTTTTACCAATTAGTTTTTTTACCTTATCTTTCACACCTCTTTTAGTGTTAATTTTGGCTAGTTTCAACCATAGTTTCTTTTACCTTTTGTTTTCAAACCTCCAACAAGAAAGAACCACAACTTAGGAACCAACATAAGTCATCATTCATCTAGTGTTAATAGCGAGGGTACTAGTCATAAAGACCCTTTATCTAGAATCTTTGATGAGTTGAGTTCCCTCAAGTTATGGAAAGAAAAACAAGAGAGAAAAGAAAAAGGAAAAAAAAGAGTGGAAGAAATAAGTCAAGATGAAAGAAAGAAAATAAGAGAGGAAGAAAGAAGAAAAATAATGAAAGAAATAAAAAGAGAAAAGCATGTCTCCTATAGTAGTCATAACTTTTGCAAGAGCCTAAGTGAAGAACTTCGTGACTATTACGAAGGAAGGCATAAGTCACATCTTTGACCTCACTCCCATAGAAGAGAAAAGGAAAGAAAGCCTCAAGAGGCTAACATTAACCTCTCATACTTCCATAGGAAGGACAATGTAGAGGCTAACTTAGATTGGGAAATAAGGGTAGAGCAACAACTTAAAAAGAAGTCTACTTCAAAATCTTATGGCTCTCACTTTTATCCAAAGAAAGACCAAGGTCAAGGCATCTTAGGGGTGACACCTTCTAAGCCCAAAGATGATAAGGGGCAGACAATAGAAAAGCAAGCCCCTAAGGCTAGTATGGAAGAGAAAACTAGCTCTATAAAGTGCTTTAAATGTCTTGGAAGAGGACACATTACTTCTCAATGCCCCACCACAAAAACCATGATTATGAGGGGCCAAGACCTTTATAGTAGCCAAGATAAGGCTACTACTTCATCTTCCTCTAGTGAAAGTGAAAAAGCAAAAGGGGAAGAATCTAGTGAAGAAATCTACCCCCAAGAAGAAGGACAACCATTAGTGGTTAAAGAGAACTGTAAGGAGGTAAGTGTCTCCTCCAAGAGGTTAGCTAAGAAGGAAACTCATTTTACAATAAAGACAAAAATTAAAGAAACTTTCCCTCTTAGACAACCTCCACATTTTCTCTTTTGTAAAAAGACACTTGCTAACATTGCCACACCTCTTGGGCTTGAGTTTATTCCTCAAGTAAAGAAGTTGTTGGATGAGGGTTTGGTTCGCAAGAGCTTAAATCCTTGTGCTTTGTTGGTGCCCAAAATAGGTATTATTAGGCACCAAGTCCCTAAAATAGGTGGTATGATGAATGTTTTGAGTGGTGCAACCCTCTTTTGTAAAATCACTCGTGCACCTAACATCTTCATGGTGTGTGTACATAGGGACCCATTAGGTAGGTTTGTTCTTATTTTTAGTTTCAATACAAACTTAGGTACTCATATGGGACACCTTAGGTTTTTCATACTTTTTGGTAGGAATAATCAATATGAAAGTACAAAAAAAAGGTATGCTTTATTGCGTTACTTTTCTTAATTTTTCAAATAGTGATCAAGGGGTTCCCATGAACCCTAAGAGAATAAAGGTGATTCCTAAGTGGCCCACTCCACCAAGTATAAGAAAAATTTGGGGCTTCCATGACTTAACAAACTTTTACAAAAGGTTTGTCCCATATTTTTCTATACTTGTAGCACCACTCATTGAGTTGGTGAGAAACCATGTTCCTTCATGGGAAGATGCCTAGGAAATGGGTTTTCAGACCTTACCTTACTTCAACATACCAAACACCACTAATACATATGTTTTTGTTCTTTTTACAGGTGTTGAGGGAAGGAGCCCAGAGTATGAAGAACCTCAAGATTTGAGGTCAAATCCTTTCCAAGGTGGAGGGAATGATGCAATCCTACCCCGCAAAGGCATTGGATAAAAGACTCCAAGTAGATTGGGCCATAGATCCAAGGGAAGACCCTAGGGTTCTCAAGAGCCTTAGGGTAGATTTTGAGCCCATGGGCTAAGTATGAGCCCGCTTATCTTTGTAAATATTAGAATAGGTTTTCCTTCGTTTGGGCCTTGTATTTTGGCCATTCTAGTAGTATAGGGTTTTATCCTTGTATTTCAAGGCATTTTGAGTAGTCTTTGTAAGAGGGATTTTTTTTATTTTCATGTATTTTGTCATGAGGGTGATCTTAGCTATTATAGGGGGTGTGTAGCTAAGCTCTAGCTTCTCATCTCAAGGAGGTGAGCTTAGCTATTAGAGAGGTATGTGTCTCTAAGCGCTAGCTTCTTTAGGAATCTTCTTAAGGAAGCTTCTCAAGGAGGTGAGCTTAGTTATGAGAGGGGTGTGTGTAGCTAAGCTCTAGCTTCTCAAGGAAGTTTTCTCAAAGAAGCTTCTCAAGGAAGTTTTCTCAAGAAAGCTTCTCAAGGAAGCTACCTAGTCTATAAATAGAAGCATGTGTAACACTTGTTGTAACTTTGATGAATGAGAGTCTTGTGAGACACAACTCAAAGTTCCACTTCTCTCCCTTTTTTCTTCCTTCAATTTCGTGCTCCCCCTTCTCTCTTTCTCTCCCTCTTTATTTTCCTCCATTGAAGCATCCTCTCCAAGCTTCTTATCCAAGGCTCATCTTGGTGGTGAAGCTCCTTCTTCCATGGCTTATTCCCTAGTGGATGGCGCCTCCTCAAACCTCTTCTCCTTTGTCTTCCGCTGCATCTCCATGGTGGAAAATCACCATTAAAGGACCTCATTGAAGCTCAAAGATCCATCCTCCATAGAAGCCCCACAAGCAAGCTTCCATCACAATTGATGAACGTGAATTGTTCAGGCTTGGTACAGTTGTGGGAGAACGAAACGTCAAAATTCTCCTGGCGTCTTCGTTCTTATCCTCCTGCAACTGTGCATACGTTACTGCCTGAGCCAAGGACCCAGGTTGGAGAACCTGAACCTCTTGTCGAATTGCCGGCTTCAGCCTTGATATGAAGCAGCTCAACGCGAATGGCGCTGGTAATCCGATTATCCGATTAGCTAAGGCTTCAAACTCAGCTAAATAGACACTCACCGTGGATCATTGCTGTAATTTGCACAATAAACCTGCAACATCTTCAAATGGAGTCGTTGCAAATCGCGAATGCAAAGCATGAAGAAAAGCTTGCCACGACGATAACTGTGAGTCGCGATGCATCCACTGGTACCACGCCAATGCTTGACCTTCCATGTAAAAGGAAGTTATGGTGAGGCGTTTCTGTTCTGGTGTCGTGTGATACTCAAAGAATTGAGTGATCTTAAAGATCCATCCCGTTGCATCAGAGCCATCAAAGCATGACACATCCAGTTTCATTCGATAAACTGTCGATTGCATTGCCGGAATTGAGCTTGCAACTGCTGCCTGAGCTTGATTTAGAACCTGAAAATTCATTTCCAGATTCGCAATGCGTGTGATGAGGTCCTCCATTGTTGTGTTGAGCGAAGCTTGCGATGCCATCAAGGAGTTGTGTGAAGTTGCGAGCTTAGCGATGGCGTCCTCTAAGCATTCCGATGAGGACGACTTCGATCGTGTACCGTCTGCCATGGCCAAGCAATGAAAGCACCAATGTTACTTGATGGTTCGAGACTCATGCAATCTCCATAATCTTCCTTCACAAACTTAAGAAAGAAGAAAAAGAAAGAGAGAGAATTCGAGAAAGAAGAAGAGGGAATTCTGGTTTTATTATTCAGATGCCTTTTCTCAATACATGGTTCGACTTTTATAGACATAGCTAGCTCATAACCGCCTAACTACCATAACCGCTTTTGCAACTAACTCATATACTACAATACAACTTGTATTATTCTACGTACATGAGCCCTAACCATCTTCTTCCTAATAGCGTATGTAATCCTTCAAGTGTGCTGGAGAAATACTCTCGCGCTTGTGTCGATCCCTCCTATGCTCTTCCTCTTGAGCCCCTTGAACGCATTGGTCGATTTTATTCATAACACAGGAGGAGCATGAGAGATAAAGAGAAAGTTAGCAAGAGTTAAAGCGAGCAGTGGAAAGAGAGATAAGCAAGGAGAAGACGATATGGTACCACACCATTGTTGTGATGGCAGTGGCCATAGGCTGTAAGGTGAGAGGGGAAGAGCTAGGAAAAGAAGGGAAATAAATAAAGCACAAATAAAGGTGAGGGAGGAATTGGAAGAGTAGCCAGATAGACAAATGAGAAGGTTGAGGTAGTAGGAAAGACGAAGATACTAAAAGTAAAGAAGGAAGAAAGTTTGAAGATTGAGAAATTAAATTAGGTGTTGAAAGAAAGAGTTAGTTGTTATTTTTCTTTTCTTGATTTTGGGAGTTTAAAATCTCCATAAAACATATTTTAAAACATTATTTGTTAATAAAAATTTTGAAAGTTCAAAACTATCATAAATCGTATTTCCAAAATTGACAAAACAAACACACGTCATTTGTGCCGACAAATTTTTTACGTTTACTTTTAGGACCAAAATAAGTTATTTCATGTATAAGAGGATTAAAAAAATTACTTTTTTGATTTGGGACTAAAAATATAAATTTTAAATCAGGGACTATAATTGCCACTAATATGAGAGGATTAAAAAAAAATTACTTTTGGAAGGGACTAAAAATATAAATTTTAAAATTGGCGATTATAATTGTCACTTTTAAATTTCAGAGACTAAAAAGTCGAAAACTAAAAAATCACTTTTAGATTTAGAGAACCAAAGAGATATTTATGCAATTTTTTATATTAAAAATTCTGTCATTTAATTAATTGCACATGGATAAGCTAACATGAGCGTTGTTAGCCACATCAACAAGGTCTTTTAACAACATTGATGTTGAGAGATTAAAATTAACATTTCGCAAATTTAGAAACTAAAAAAAAGTAATTTTAAAGGACCAAAATTAAAAATTGATCCAAATTTGATGCATAAAAAATATATTTAACATTTTATTTATTTACACACACACACATATATATATATATATATATATATATATATATATATATATATATATTTAAGTCCTGTTTTATTTTTTTCACCTCATTTTTCTGTTCATCGCATTACTTATTATATTTGTCTCTTTCTACGTACACTCAAATGAGGAAACAATTAAGTAATGCAAAATTATTATGGTCTTCACTAATTTGTATATGATACATAATTAATTATTATTAATTTTGTTATAAATTATAAAATTTAAATATATGTCATATAGGATTATGAACACCATAAACGATTTTAAATTATCTAATAGTTTCTAAAAGAATAAGATGCAAGGAATTTCCAAAAATTTTAGAATAATTCCTATAATTAATCATAATATAATATTCTAAACATGTTTTATCATGCCTTTAATTCATACTAATCCTCTACCTTCCTGTGACTAAGTAACTAATTGTCTATGTTTCTTGTTAAATTCTAGAAACCTCTAAATTAATCTTCAAGTCTAAACACAATCTATTACTTTGAGGAAGTTTTAATTTCCTCATAACATCAATTAATATTTGGACTTCCATAAAATATTCTAAACATGTTATATCAAGACGACGTTATAATAATTTTTTTGAAAAGGACGACGTAATAAGCAATATAATATTAGCGATTGGCAAAAATAATACAATGATAACATTTCTTAAAATTAGATCGTGTTACAACTTACAACTTCCAGTTGCATTATCATATCCGGAAAAGGAAAATTTGTAGCTAATGCACTAAATCAATATCTTTGCTCGTATCATTGTTGATGGTCAAGGAGATGGAAGTAATAGATAAATTATTTGAATTTGGCTGTGGAGATGAAACTCGACCAAAAATCATTGTTAAGAATGTTGAAGATTAATTTCAAGTAGATTTTTGGAACAAATTAAAGACGCACGAAGGTATGATTTATTCCTACGAGACAAAAGGAAGGAGAAGATAATTAACGAATTAGTTAGAATTCAACAAAGACTCTGGTCAAGTTATAACATTCAAAGAAAGGATCTAATTCACACAGAAAAAGAATTTCTCTCTCCTTATTTAATATAAATTTGATATTTTCATCTCACTTCCTTTTTTTTTCATATTACTTTTCCATGCTTGTCTTAGAATAAATTGTTCCAAAGTAAATATCAACTTCTGCACTTGTTAAGTCGGTATTATCTCTCTGAGACAATATCGATTTGGGACACACTACTTAAAAAAGGGTTTTCCATGATGCAATTTTTATGACGGTCGTGACGCAAATGTCTTAAAAATATACGCGGTGACATTTTCATAATTTGAAGATGCTATACCAAGACGGTGTTACTCAAACTCATCTTAAAATTCCTTGTTCAACGATGGGTACTACAACAGCATTGTAGAAAGCTTAATGACATTTATTTTATAAAATAAATTATTTTATTTAAAATGATTTAAGACGGTGCGGATATGCAACGTCTTTGAAGCCAAGAGAGACAACAACGATGATTTTATAAACATCATCTTTAATTGGTATTAAAAAATAATGCCCGCCTCTCTTTATCTGCGCTTACCTTTCACTCCGAAGGTTCTAGATCGAGAGAACTAGCTGTGAAGAAAGAAGAATACCAAGTGTTTGAAGAACTTAGGCGAGGCCATTTTGGCACCATGTTCTGCTGCTTCCAACAACGAGGACTGCCGCTGCATCGAAATGGAGGCCTTGGAGGTTGGTGGTGGTGGTTGTCGCCAGCGAGGAGGCGGAAAAGAAGCAGTAGTCGTTTCCGCCGGAGAAGAAGTCGTTGTCGTAGTCGTCGATGAAGAAGTTGCGGTCTGGTGGAGGAGGACGTAGTTGGCGGAGCAAAAGTCGCACTGTGCTCCATAGATCTCAAATCTAAAATAAAAAAACTCAGATTTTAGATCTTAGATCTTAGATTTTACAGAGAACCTTCTTGTGATGGTCTTACTCTGAGACGGAGGTGGCTTTGTCGGCGGCGACAATGGTGCAATGAGGCCGACGGGCTTGACCGAGGAAGAGTGTTCAAAGAAGACGAAGAAGCAACAGAGGTATTTTTGTTAGTTTTTGTACTTAAGTTGAATTTTATTGTGAATGAATTATGGATTACTAAGTAATATTATATTCTTGATTGCTTCATTGCAGACCTTGAATAGCATGTTCATCATCAATGCAGGTTCTGGATTTAGGATACTGTGGAACACCGTAAAATCAGTCCTTGATCCTAAGACCACCACAAAAATCAACGTGAGCATATAAACCTACATTTTTTGGCGCCCCTGCATTTGTAGACAGTAGTTATGCTTCTCAATCTTCAGGTCTCTCTTTTTTCTCTCTCTACATTGGGCGTGCTTTTTTTTTTCTCTGCGTTTCAGATCTTACTCGATTTCTTTTTTCATTCGCAATCATTCATGCTTTAGTTTCATGAATATTTTAGCTTTTCCTTTAAGATTTCGATTTTCCACAACTTTTGTAGTTTTTAAACTGTTTATATTTGACAAATTGAATTTATTTATTTAATTCTGAATGTTGTAGGTTTGTGCCTATGTTGAATTTGGTTTTTGTGATGGATTGTACTGTTTTGTTTTTAGCTTTGTGATTATTTTTTAGCCTTAGGGTTAATTAAGGATTTGAGATAGGATTCTACAATGGTGATTGAAGTTGAATAACTTACTGCTATTGAAGTTTCAGCTTCTCATGGAATCGAAGTTGTGCTATTTTCCTTCTTCTATTGATGTTGATTTTTTTAGGTTCTTATATTTAATTATTTCGTTTCATATATAATTACTGTACATAAGTGATTTTTTTAAAGAAAATCATTATGCCGTATTCAGATTTGTAGGAGAACTTTTGTGTGCCAGTTTTTATTTGTAAGAATTTTCATATTAGATATATGCAAGGATTAGGCTACTTGTTAGCCTACTTGTATTGCTTCATTCTTTTTTCCAACTAACTTAATGTGTTCCTCTCTTGCCTTTTATTTTTGTTAGTGTTGATCCATTTGGCTGCATTCTGCTTGCCTTCTTTTGTGAACAAGGTTGTTAATCCAAAAAGATATTGATAAAGAACCTACATGTTGAATGAATGTGCATATTGGAATGGGTAAAGAGGATTGTGTCACTGTCATTACTCACCCTCTCCTTCAAGTAAGTACACTCAATTAACCTCCTATAGGTTCAGTGCTTGAATAATTATTATTTAAAACTATACCTAATGAGAAAAATGGATGTTGTGTGACAACGTTGATTAGGAATGGTAACCTTGTTCTATCCAATGGTAGTGATTGTCGTGTTGTGATTAGCAGAGAGGTGTGGCAAGCCCTCACGTCTAACCATTGGCATAACTGATTAACCGTGTCATCTTTCTATATAACTAGCAATTTTTCTTTCAAGCATATCTTTCAAAAAAATTCTAAGAGATAAGGCAGTGGCAAAGCTTTATGAGCTTGGAAATGAACTTGAACTATACTATAACCTTCTTGTGCTGGTGTATCTTGATATTAGGCAATGGCAATTCTTAGGGAACATCAATTTCTCTATTTTTTTCAGGACAAATTTGTTTAATAATTATAAATGGATTCATAGTTCCTTCTTGACTTTCAGCTTCTACAGTGCATTCATATCAAATGATAACATTCTCTTTTATGATTAATAACATGGCTCCTACTTGGTAATATTTGTAGAATTTGTTTTGAGTGAAGCTGTAGCAGTACTTGCAGGTAAAATTATCTCCACTTGTTTGCCTAATGCTGGTTTGCTATTGTTGATAACCAGTAATCACCAAGTAATTTTATGATGCATCAAATGCCTAACTGATTTTGCACTCTTGAGCATTAATCCTAATGGTGCTTGGTGTCATGTCCAACAAAAGTTCACTCTTATACCAATTGAGCCAAAGTTTTGCACACATATATATATGTATCATGTAATTGTGTTTAGGGTAGAACAATACAATTTCAATACACTTGTATTCTCAAACTCTCTCTGAATTCTCATTTGTGTTCTCTCTCTCATTCAATTTGTCCAACCACGCTCCATGTCCTACACCATAACAATGGCACCGTTGTTTGGGATGTTGATTCTCTAAGATAAAAGGATCCATAGTTCATTAACCATTGTCATGGTGAGCACAGAAGGAAAAAAGCTTTAGTAGTAGCTACATACTCTTCACCTGTGACTGAAGCCATAACTTCTCCAAGGATGGAAGAGAACGCAACATTCACAAATGCTCAACTAAGTGAGCTTGTAAAGATGCTTAAACAGTAGAAAGTAATGTTTGAATAACAACAAAAAAAACTAATCTTAGATCTACAAACAAAAAAGGATGATGCATAGAATAAGCACTCAAAAGCAATAGAAGATGAAAGAGATTTGCAAGCAATGAAAAAACGAAGCAAAAATAAGTTGAGCAAATCAAAGTCGCCAATTCTACCGAATCCAAAAAAAGAAGAATCTCTAATCACTATTGCCACAGAGATAGAAGAAGAGGTGGATTCTAATGAAGTGATTTCTTTCAACATGTGTTGTTTTCAAAACGCTTGGTTGAGCTCCAAGTCCTAAATTAGTTGAGATAACTTCTAGCAATGGAGATGTATGATGAATCATCCGATTTGAACAATCATTTTTCGGTGTTTGAATTTGCACTATCATACAAAGGAACTTCAACCTTTATAAAGTGTTGTGCATTTCAGCTTTCATTAAAGTCCATTGCATTGAAGTGATTCAATCTTTGCTGCCTAGATCCATTGACTTATGGCTTGATTTAAGAGAATAAATTAGATCCACCTTTGCAACCAGCAAACAAAGGCCAAAAATGGAGGTTGACTTAAAGCTAATTCAGCAAGGACCTAAGGAATCATTAAGAGAGTACATTTCGCTGTTCAACAAGGAGGCAAGAGCTATGAATAACCTATAGTCCGGAGTAGTGTTGATGCTGGCAAAGGATGATGTAAGGGAAGGATCTCCTTTCTTCATATCCATCTCAAAAATTGTTGGATCAAGTGGCCTTGGAATAATTAAGAAGGGGGGGGGGGGGCGGGTTGAATTAATAATGAACGTGTACAATCTCCCCCTTTTTGATGATGACATACCTGAAATCAAGAAATGCATACAAGCTCTATCTTCTAATCGATCTCTCACTTAATTCTCCCCCTTTGTTTTTTAGTTTAAGCTTCACTTGAAATTAAGTTATTTAATTATATGAGTTCTTGATTTAATCCCAACTTTCTCTCCCCCTTTGGCATCAACAAAAAGCCAAAGTGCGTATAGAGACATAAAATCATACACAAACTCATAATCATCCAAACAAGGAAGATAATAATGCATACATAAACTAAGCAAGGATGATAATAATTCATTCATAAAATATAATGTCAGATAATTTAGAGAGTCATCCAAGATAACCAAATTAAAACAACTAAGTTAGAAAGTAACATACTAATAAGTGTTTCAAAACATAGCCAAATACACGGCTAGAAATCAAAATGCTAGTAATAATAGTAATGTCTAAACTGATGGTGGTAGTGGAGGTAAATCAAAGCAGTCGCAAATGATGGTGACATCTTCTTCAACCTTTGCAATCCTTAAGTTCATCTCCTCGAATCGTGTGTCCACTTGACGTTCCAAGGAGTCAAACCTCTCACCAACATAGGTTTGAAGTCCATCAAACCTGTCCAAAATACTCTTAAGGAGAGAAGAGTCCCCTTCAACCGGTAAGTATCCTTCATCATCATTTGGTTGAGCACCCTTTTTTACCCAAGAGCCATCACGCTCTTTGCGGTAACCAAAGGAGGCAACCACAGCAGCACCGATCAAGAAAGATCTCTTGATTGGAACATATGGTTCAAAATCAAGAGGGATGTTAAAATGTTGAAGGAACAAGGTAACTAAGTGAGGATAGGGCAAAGGAGCATTTAATCGCAATCCCTTATGCATGCGATACCAGACTACGTGTGCCCAATCAATTTGTCGGTCGGTATGAAAGGCCCACATGACTATTAGATCTTCTTCAGAAACCTGTGCAAGGTTTGAAGATCTGGGGAGTAAGATACGGACAATTAGATAATGGAGGATGCGACTTTCAAGAGCCAATGAACTGGCAAGCAGCCTTCTGGTCATATCCGCTTGGTTCGTGCAAACCAACCGACGGGCATCATGCACAAAAAAATCAAACTTCCAATCATCATCCAGTGCACCTTCAAATGGTACACCATCACTAGACAATTGGGTCAAATCATAGAAGAGGGATTGGTCAATGACCATCTTTATCCCATAGACCTCAAAAATCAAGGTACTTTCTTGAATTTCAAGGTTAGAATAAAAGGCTTTTACCAATTCAGAATACACAGGCAGTTTTAAAGACATAAAGGGAATGAGATTTGAGTTATGAAATGCTTGAATGCATTCGAAACTCTCTTCAGAAAAGAAATCCATATCTATGAACTTAGGGTCAATGATAGAATGAGAGGAGAAGAGTTTTGTGTACTGTGTACATTGTTCTTCCAATGAGAACAATGAGGAGGAGGAAATGGAGAAAGGAATTGGAGCATCTTGAGCCTCGGAGTGTCGTTGGCTTCTACTCGAAGAACCCTTGTGCATCTTCTATGGTTCCGCCATTTGAGAGACTTATTTGAAATTTCAATTAGTTGAAATGAAAGAGGATGAAAAAAGACGAATTTTGGGCTTTGTGGGACGTGATTTGGATAAGAAATGAGTAAGTTATGGTAGAAAGAAAATTTGGGAATGAGGGTTTCGTGAGAGAGACAAAGTTGCAGTTTCGTGAATTCTGAAATTTGAATTTATAAACAGCAGGGACGTGTTGTAATCAATTACATCTTTTGGTAATTGATTACACTTAGCCTACCTCGCTATAATCGATTACACATTATGGTAATCGATTACCAGAGAGCATTTTGGCAGAACTAAGTGCTGAATAAATTCTTAGGGTGAAAGGATTTGAAAGGGGGTCAAAATACTTTATATCTAAAAAACTCTTATATGAAAATAAATATATATAACATAATAGATTTTTGAAAAACTTTATGAATGATTTTTTAAGCAAGTAATTCACATATCATACTAAAAATCATGCAAGAATCATAGACATCATCAAATATTTGTTTTAAAAAATAAACTTCATGCTTTGAGAAAAGAAAAATAACTCAATCAAACATATAAGCAAATATTCACAATAGAAATTAACCAAGACAAATAAATAAGATTTTGTTAGTCATCATATAAACAAGTTAATTGAAAGGAAAGTTTCAACCAACTTAATTTAAAAGATAATGGTTTTGATGTTACCTTTTTCATGATTTAAGTGCCTAGATCTTCAAAGATGGAAGTCAGACTTTTGCTTTTTGCTTAAACTTCTTGAGAGATGTTCTCATCGCTCTCATAGTCCTTGGATAGAAGGTTGATCTCATTCTCCGAACCATCAGATGAGTCATTGTCGTCCCATGCAATATACGCCTTCTTGGATCTTCTTTCTTCATGACTTTTCTTCTTATTCTTCTCAGGCCATTGCTCCTTTGAGGGGCAATTTGCTTTGATGTGACCAAGTTAGTTGCAGTTGTAGCATCTAAGAATTGGAGAATATTCTTGGAATCTTTTTCCATGGTTGAAAATTTGATGCCTCTCGATTCTTCTCTTCTTGACAAATTTGTGAAACTTCTTCACGAAGAGTGAGAAGTCTTCTTCATCTTCTGATTCTTCATCTTCATTTTCCTCTTGCATTGATGAGGAGACTTTTAGTGCTATGCTTCATTTCCTCTTGTCGGTTTCTTCATTTTGATTTAGTCGTTGGAGTTCCATCTCATGTTCCTGTAATTTGCCAAAAAGTATGGCAAGAGACATAGAAGAAAGATCTTTACTTTCAGAAGTGGCAGTTACCTTGGTCTGCCATTCCCTACTTAAGCATCTCAAAACTTTATTAATTAAATCTTCATTAGGAAAGGTTTTTCCTAAGGAGGCAAGATGATTAACTATGTGTGTGAATCTTTTCTGCATGCTTTGGATGTTCTCATTAATGTTCATCCTAAAGAGTTCATTTTCATGGGTCAATGTATTAATCCTAGATCTCTTAACATTAGTGGTGCCTTCATGTGTGAGTTGTAGTGTATCCCACATCTCTTTTGCATTTAGACAGTTTGAAACTCTAAAATATTAATCTATTCCTAGGGTAGAAGTGATAATGTTTTTGGCTTTAAGATTATATTGAACTCTTCTATCTTCTTCAGACCATTTACCTCTAGGTTTTTCTATTTTTGTGCCTGTTGATGTGCTTCCATCTATTATGGAGGGAACATAAGGTCCTATTTCTATGGCTTCCCAAATGTTGTAGTCTATGGCTTTAATAAAGATTTTCATTCGGGTTTTCCAATAGTGGTAACCCTCACCATTAAAGATGGGTGGCCTATGGATGGAGTTTCCTTCGAGAAACAGAGAATTTGAGGAGGCCATGAATCTTGAAGTTGTGAAACTTTTCTCAAGAAACCTGCTTTGATACTGATGCAATCCTAACCCGCAAGGGCATTGGATAGAAGACTCCAAGTAGATTGGGCCATAGATCCAAGGGAAGGCCCTAGGGTTCTCACGAGCCTTAGGGTAGATTTCGAGCCCATGGGCTAAGTATGAGCCCGCTTATCTTTGTAAATATTAGAATAAGTTTTTTTTCATTTGAGCCTTGTATTTTGGTCATTCTAGTAGTATAGGTTTTAGCCTTGTATTTTGAGGCATTTTGAGTAGTCTTTGTAGTAGGGACTTTTTTGTATTTTTATGTATTTTGTCATGAGGGTGAGCTTAGCTATTATAGGGGGTGTGTAGCTAAGCTCTAGCTTCTCAACTCAAGGAGGCGAGCTTAGCTACTAGAGAGGTGTGTGTAGTTAAGCTCTAACTTCTTTAGGAATCTTCTTAAGGAAGCTTCTCAAGGAGGTGAGCTTAGTTATGAGAGGGGTGTGAGTAGCTAAGCTCTAGCTTCTCAAGGAAGTTTTCTCAAAGAAGCTTCTCAAAGAAGTTTTCTCAAAAAAGCTTCTCAAGGAAGCTACCTAGTCTATAAATAGAAGCACGTGTAACACTTGTTGTAACTTTGATGAATGAAAGTCTTATGTGACACACTTCAAAGTTATACTTCTCTCCCTATTTTATTCCTTCAATTTCGTGCTCCCCCCTTCTCTCTTTCTTTTCCTCCATTGAAGCATCCTCTCCAAGCTTCTTATCCAAGGCTCATCTTGGTGGTGAAGCTCCTTCTTCCATGGCTTATTCCTTAATGGATTGTGCCTCCTCTCACCTCTTCTCCTTTGTCTTCCGCTGCATCTCCATGGTGGAAAATCACCATTAAAGGATCCCATTGAAGCTCAAAGATCCAGCCTCCATAGAATTCCCACAAGCAAGATTCCATCAAGTGGTAATCAGAGCACAAAAGCTTCAAGTAGGTGCTCCTTAAACCTCCATTATTTTTTTGCTTTACCTTCTCTTCCATTGTTGTTTCTTCATTTTTTCTCCATGTATCTCCTCACATGTCTTGTGCTAAATTTTTTTAACATGATTCTTTAGAGTTTCCACCGATTAAACTTGCTATAGAAGCTAGATTTGATTTTCTATGGTTCAAATTTCTTATTCTTGTTCTTGAACCCTGAATTGTGTTGAGTTTAGGTTCCTTTGAGTTTTGTCATGTTATTTTTTGTGGCTGAAACCTAAACCATAAAATTCTTACAAAAATATTAAAGTAGAAGAAAACCTCAAAAATCTAGAGTGACTTGTTCACCTATTGTAGTTTTGTCATAGAAGTCATGTCTAGTCACGAAACTTGTCACATAAGATTTCTTATGTTGTGCTGAATTTTATTTTCTTGTTTCTTTGTCTAACTCATTTGTTCATGAGTGTATGAAATTCTTTTAGCCTATTATTTGATTTGAGTCAAATCTTTCATGTTAATTAGTCCTTAGCATGTTCATGCAAAATTCTTAGAGAGTTTTTGATTGTGAACCTTTTCTTGAACTTTTAGGTTTCCTTTTGATTGTGTCTATTGTGAATTTGAGTTTTGGTGATTGAATTGCTGGCTGAAATGTTGATCCTAAGTGAATATTGAACTCCTAAAACTGTGGTAAACAATCTTAGTGAGTTCAACATACATAGGAAGGTTGAAAGTAAGCCCAAGGCAATCAATATACCATGCTTAAAAAAAAATCGCTGGTGCTGGCAGCTTGGACATACAAACTTGTAAAAATTACTGAGAATTGGTTACTTTGAATTTTGAGCTGAAATTTTTAATGAATTTTCTAGACATCTGGAAAAAATTAATACAAAAGAACCAAGTGATTTGGATGAAAGGAAAAAATACTAAAAATCACACAAGTTGGCAGAAAAATCAGTATCCAGGAAAAAAAAAGTGAAAGGGAAGCGTGCTTGTTCTTTTGGCTCAAAATTTATTCTATAATTGGTTCCTATTTTATACCAATCTTAGTTCCTAAATTTCAATTTAAAATTAATGTGACAACAAGTTCCAAAGCTAGAGATTTGTTGAGTCTTTTTTTTATAGTTTTTTTTACTCTACTCCAGAGCCATTCTAAGTTTCTCTTTGAGTCCTAGCTTGCTTCTATGTCCTTTTCATTGCTTTAATTGTTGAATAATCCTTGAAAAATTGTCTTGTTAAAAATCCATTGGTTTAGCTTTCATTTCATTTTTTTTGGTCTTTGGTTATTGCTTGTCTCTTTATTTCCTTGTTTGTGGGTTGCCATATAAGGAATTGGAAGGAAGATTGGTGCCATCCCTTGAAGAATTTGAGTCAAGAAGAAAGGGGCCAACCACCTTTAGAGCTATTGGACTAAGAAGCACTTCAAATTGAGTGAATCACCAAAGAGAGGACGACCACTAAAATTGAGGACCGTTTTGTAATTTACAATTTACTTACCTTCATTGCTTTCAAGTTTTGTAACAAAAAGGCCTTTCATTAGAAGTGTGTTGGGAGCCTCCAATAGGTTACCAAACTTCCATTTGTGTGTAATAATTTTAGGCAATTTTTCCTTAGGATAGTGAGTGTTTTGTTGGGAACCTTGAAAATGGTCATCCAAACACTCTTAGGATTTGCCTAGTTTACATTTCTTGCTTACTTTCATAGCTTATTTCCTTTACCTTCCATTGTCAAACCACCTAGATAGATTTCCTTTTACCAATTAGTTTTTTTACCTTTTCTTTCACCTCTTTTAGTGTTTATTTTGGCTAGTTTCAACCATAGTTTCTTTTACCTTTTGTTTTCAAACCTCCAACAAGAAAGAACCACAACTTAGGAATCAACATGAGTCATCATTCATCTAGTGTTAATGGCGAGGGTACTAGTCATAAAGACCCTTTATCTAGACTCTTAGATGAGTTGAGTTCCCTCAAGTTATGGAAAGAAAAACAAGAGAGAAAAGAAAAAGGAAAAAAAAGAGTGGAAGAAATAAGTCAAGATGAAAGAAAGAAAATAAGAGAGGAAGAAAGAAGAAAAATAATGAAAGAAATGAAAAGAGAAAAACATGCCTCCTATAGTAGTCATAACTCTTGCAAGAGCCTAAGTGAAGAACTTCATTACTATTATGAAGGAATGCATAGGTCACATCTTAGACCTCACTCCCATAGATGAGAAAAGGAAAGAAAGCCTCAAGAGTCTAACATTAACCTCCCATACTTCCATGGGAAGGACAATGTAGAGGCTAACTTAGTTTGGGATATAAGGGTAGAGCAACAACTCAAAAAGAAGTCTACATCAAAATCTTATTGCTCTCACTCTTATCCAAAGGAATACCAAGGTTAAGGCATCTTAGGGGTGACATCTTCTAAGCCCAAAGATGGTAAGGGGAATACAATAGAAAAGCAAGCCCCTAAGGCTAGTATGCAAGAGAAAACTAGCTCTAAAAAGTGCTTTAAATGTCTTGGAAGAGGACACATTTCTCAATGCTCCACCACAAAAACCATGATTTTGAGGGGCCAAGACATTTATAGTAGCCAAGATAAGGCTACTACTTCACCTTCCTCTAGTGAAAGTGAAAAAGCAAAAGGGGAAGAATCTAGTGAAGAAATCTACCCCCAAGAAGAAGGACAACCATTAGTGGTTAAAGAGAAGTGTAAGGAGGTAAGTGTCTCCTCTAAGAGGTTAGCTAAGAAGAAAACTCATTTTACAATAAAGACAAACATTAAAGAAACTTTCCCTCTTAGACAACCTCCACATTTTCTCTTTTGTAAAAAGACACTTGCTAGCATTGCCACACCTCTTGGGCTTGAGTTTATTCCTCAAGTAAAGAAGTTGTTGGATGAGGGTTTGGTTTGCAAGAGCTTAAATCCTTGTGCTATGTTGGTGCCCAAAATAGGTATTATTAGGCACCAAGTCCCTAAAATAGGTGGTATAATGAATGTTTTGAGTGGTGCAACCCTCTTTTGTAAAATCACTCGTGCACCTAACATCTTCATGGTGTGTGTACATAGGGACCCATTAGGTAGGTTTGTTCTTTTTTTTAGTTTCAATACAAACTTAGGTACTCATAGGGGACACCTTAGGTTTGTCATACTTTTTGGTAGGAATAATCAATATGAAAATACAGAAAAAGGTATGTTTTATTGCGTTACTTTTCTTAATTTTTCAAATAGTGATCATGGGGTTCCCTTGAACCCTAAGAGAATAGGTCAATCCTGAGTGGCCCACTCCACCAAGTATAAGAAAAATTTGGGGCTTCCATGACTTAACAAACTTTTACAAAAGGTTTGTCCCATATTTTTCTATACTTGTAGCACCACTCATTGAGTTGGTGAGGAACCATGTTCCTTCATGGGAAGAGGCCCAAGAAATGGGTTTTCAAACATTACCTTACTTCAACATACCAAACACCACTAATACATATGTTTTTGTTCTTTTTACAGGTGTTGACGGAAGGAGCCCGGAGTATGAAGAACCTCAAGATTTGAGGTCAAATCCTTTCCAAGGTGGAGGGAATGATGCAATCCTAACCCGCAAGGGCATTGGATAGAAGACTCCAAGTAGATTGGGTCATGGATCCAAGGGAAGGCCCTAGGGTTCTCATGAGCCTTAGGATAGATTTCGAGCCCATGGGCTAAGTATGAGCCCACTTATCTTTGTAAATATTAGAATAGGTTTTTTCTTTGTTTGGGCCATGTATTTTTGGTCATTCTAGTAGTATAGGGTTTTAGCCTTGTATTTCGAGGCATTTTGAGTTGTCTTTGTAGTAGGGGCTTTTTTGTATTTTCATGTATTTTGTCATGAGGGTGAGCTTAGCTATTATAGGGGGTGTGTAGCTAAGCTCTAGCTTCTCATCTCAAGGATGTGAGTTTAGCTATTAGAGAGGTGTGTGTAGCTAAGCTCTAGCTTCTTTAGGAATCTTCTTAAGGAAGCTTCTCAAGGAGGTGAGCTTAGTTATGAGAGAGGTGTGTGTAGCAAAGCTCTAGCTTCTCTAGGAAGTTTTCTCAAAGAAGCTTCTCAAGGAAGTTTTCTCAAAGAAGCTTCTCAAGGAAGTTTTCTCAAGAAAGCTTCTCAAGGAAACTACCTAGTCTATAAATAGAAGCATGTGTAACACTTGTTGTAACTTTGATGAATGAAAGTCTTATGAGACACACTTCAAAGTTCCACTTCTCTCCCTCTTTTATTCCTTCAATTTCCATCTCCCCCCTTCTCTCTTTCTTTTCCTCCATTGAAGCATCCTCTCCAAGCTTCTTATCCAAGGCTCATCTTGGTGGTGAAACTCCTTCTTCCATGGCTTATTCCTTAATGGATGGCGCCTCCTCTCACCTCTTCTCCTTTGTCTTCCGCTGCATCTCCATGGTGGAAAATCACCATTAAAGGACCTCATTGAAGCTCAAAGATCCATCCTCCATGGAAGCCCCACAAGCAAGATTCCATCAGATACCACTTGTTGAATCAAGTGGCCTCAAAATAATTACAAAGGGGGGGGGGGGTAAATTAATTATGAATGTGTCTTGACTAATTAAAAATTTATCCTTCTTAATGTTACTAGATTCAATTAGGCTTTACTTCTAAGTTATGAGAAAGTAAAGAACAGAAATAATAACTTAGACAAAAGTAAAGCAAAAATAAAAAATGCATAGCGGAAAGATAAAGAGTGTAGGGAAGAAGAAGACAAACACAAGATTTATACTGGTTCGGCCACAACCCGTGCCTACGTCTAGTCCCCAAGCAACCACCGGTTCTTGAGATTTCCAATAACCTTATAAAATCCTTTACAAGCAAAGATCCACAAGGGATATACCCTCCCTTGTTCTCTTTGAACAACCAAGTGGATGTACCCTCCACTAGATCTGATCCACAAGAGATGTACCCTCTCTTGTTCTCAGTATTACAACCCAAGTAGATGTACCCTCTACTTATACCACAAAGGATGTACCCTCTAATGTGTTAAGACAAAGAATTCTCAGGTAAGGGGAAACAAAATATATCTCAGGCGGTTAGTCCTTTGAAATCTTTTGTTTAAAGGGAAGAGGAAGAATCAAAAGAATTCTCAGGCGGTTAGTCCTTTGAATCTTTTGGCTAGAGGGAGAAGGAAGAATTAAAAGAATTCTCAGGTGGTTAGTCCTTTGAATCTTTTGCCAAGAGGGAGAAGGAAGAAAAGATAGCACACTTTTTGTTTTCTGCAGAATTTCCACTTGCAGAAAAACAAAGTTTAGAAAGCTTTTTGGCAAAGAGAAAGCAATGGGCAATGGTTAGAGAAAGATTGTGAAAAAGGATTGTTTGGAAGAATATATTATATCTTTTGAACATGTGCCAAAGTCATGCTTTTATAGACTCTTCATGTCTGGTCAAAGAAACCATTGGAAGAGTTATGGTTTTTGAGAAAACCATGTTAAGTGTTATAACTCTTAACTTTTTCTTTAAAACTATTCACTGGTAATCGAATACCACAAAGGTGTAATCGATTACACAATGTGTTTTATGAAAAGTTGTGACTCTTCACAATTGGATTTGAATTCCAACGTTCATATTCACTTGTAATTGATTACTAATATAGTGTAATCGATTACACTATTTGAAAATCATTTTGGAACGTTATAAATCATTTGAAAACCAAACTGGTCACTCGTAATTGATTACTGATAACTGGTAATCGATTACCAGAGAGTAATCACTCGGGTAACTTAGAAAATTTGAGAAAATTCTTTTGTAAAACAAAATTGTGCTATTTGATTTTTGAAAAATTCTTTTAATACTTATCCTATATGAAGTCTTGACTTGTTGCTTCTTGATTTCTTCTCTTGAATCTTGAATCTTGGATTGAATTCTTGATGCTTGATCTTGAAGTCTTGAATCAATCTTGAATCAATCACTTGGGCTTTTGACATCATCAAAATTGTTGTTCATCATCATGAAGCTTGCTTCTACAAAAACTCCACTAGAAACTTTGGAGGAATTTATGAAAAAGGCTGAAAAATACATCAACTATAAAAATGTCTTGGAAGCTAGAAAGTTAAAGTCATCAAAAAAACAAAATACACAAAAGACAGAAACACAAACAAAAAACTACAAGCTGCCTTAGTCGAATGAAGGAACTACTTATAAAGTCAGAACAAAAATTGACGACTATTATACACCCTTAAACGCTTCACAGGGGAGAATATTGAATGAAATCATGAACATGGAGTCAAAAGATATAGATCTTGATGTACCTAAGCCATTAAGAACCGGGAATGGCAATAGAGATCCGCCAAATTATTGTCGCTAACACCGTATAATGGGGCATGGCACTAATGACTGTTTTCAATTGAAAAATGCCATTGAAATCCTTATACAATAGGGCAAACTAGACATATACGTGCGAGCTAGAGGAGGTAATTATAGGCCTCGATATGATCAATCAAACCATGATGAGCAAAAAGAAAGGTCTAAAAGTCCCGACCAACATCAAAGAAGAGGACACTCCTCGAGATACAGGTACAGAACTCTAGAAAGAGATGTTGAAAACCATGTGCAGACAATACATCGGGATGTATCTGATTTGAAACATGATTTGAGTTCTCCTAAGAGGAGACCGAATTCCCATCAGCGAGAACATGAGGTGTAATACCTTGAAATTTTGTTAACTATAAATCGATGTTTAAATATATTTATCGTGTTATTTGATTATATGATGGACTTGAATGAGTTGGGGTATGGTGTGAATTAGCCATGTGTGATGATGCAATCCTCCCTAGGAAAGGACCAATCACCAGAGCCATGAGCAGGAGACTCTAAGAAGATTAGGCTAGAGCTGCTGAAGAATGCCTTAGGGTTCTCATGAACCTCAGGGTATATTTCTGAGCCCATGGGCCAAGGTTGGGTCCATTTGTCTTTGTAAATATTAGAATAGGTTTTCCTTCTTTTGGGCCTTGTATTTTGGCCATTTAGTAGTATAGGGTTTTAGCCTTGTATTTGAGGGCATTTTGAGTAGTCTTTGTAGTAGGGACTATTTTGTATTTTTATGTATTTTGGCATGGGGGCGAGCTTAGCTATTAGAAGGGTGTGTGTAGCTAAGCTCTAGCTTCTCATCTCAAGGAGGCGAGCTTAGCTATTAGAGGGGTGTGTGTAGCTAAGCTTTAGCTTCTCAAGGAAGTTTCTTAAGAAAGCCTCTCAAGGAGGTGAGCTTAGCTATTAGAAGCTAGGGGTGTGTGTAGCTAAGCTCTAGCTTCTCAAGGAAGTTTCTCAAGGAAGTTACCTAGGCTATAAATAGAAGCATGTGTAACACTTGTTGTAACTTTGATGAATGAGAGTCTTGTGAGACACACTTCAAAGTTCCACTTCTCTCCTTCTTTTTTCTCCTTCAATGTCGTGCCCCTCCCTCTCTCTCTCTCTCTCTCTCTCTCATTCTTTTCATCCATTGAAGCTTCCTTTCTAAGCTTCTTATCCAAGGCTTATTCCCTAGTGGATGATGCCTCCTCTCATCTCTTCTCCTATATCTTCCGCTGCATATCCATGGTTGAAAATCACCATTGAAGAACTTCATTGAAGCTCAAAGATCTAGCCTCCATAGAATCTTCTCAAGTAATCTTCCATCATGTGATTTGCTAGATGTGGATGTTGAGTTATGTGGAGTTTTATAACCTAAGTTGAAATTATGAGATTTCAAATTTTACCTAAACCTGTTTTGATAAAACTACAAACCCAGATTCGTTAACCGTTGGATTGCCTTCAAATTTGGATTGTAGTTTCCTAATCCAACTCCTCATGGTCTGACCATTGGTCCTTTGTAAAATAAGAATTTTGGCCTCTCACTTAGTGCGAGAAGTGTGCTAAGCACAATTCTAGCCTGAGAGGGAATTGTGCTGAGCACAAATTGTCGCGCTCAACGCAAATCCCAACCTGAGAGAAATTGCAATAAGTGCAAAAAGTCGCGCTTAGCATCAAAAGTGGACTCTTAGCGAGATGAGCTCGTTAAGTGAGATTTGCGAATTATAAATACATTTTTCAGCATGAAAAAAACAAATTTTCACTTTTTTCTCTCCAAATGCCAACCCAAATCCTAACAGCTTCTTCTCCACCACCGGGGGCCACCACGAGCCGTCGTTGCTTGCCGCCAAACCACCACATGGAGAGGAATGCTTTAATTGGAGTGAAATCATCAGAATCCACCTCAAGGATTTGGTAGAGAACAAGCCCTCAATCCTTTGTTTCATAGTTTCTCTGTGGTAATCTTGACTTCTATGTCTTTCTCCTAGTTAGTTTGAGCTTCCCTTCGTTTCTCTTGTGTTTTGAGTACCATAATAGGATCTTTTACACTTCCTTTGAAAAAACCCTTAAAAATGAGACGTTGTAAAAGTTATCTTTTTATAAAATTGATGTTATTATCATGATCTTTACTGATCCCTAGACACATTGGCATGATCGGAATTTCAAAATGACACCTCCTTGTAGTAGAACCTGAAACACTCCTGAACCCCTTTTATTTTGACAGGGTTATTAGACCCTGAGTGTTATTATTAACCTTGTTTTTGAAATCTATACTAAATTTCTCTCAATTTGGTATATAGAACTTTGTGTTGGACCAACAAACATGAACAAGAGAGGTCTTTGAGTGGCGCGGTGAGGAGCTGGCGAAGAGCTCAAAATTTTTGGGAAAAGTCTCAATTACAGAGGAGACTCTGCCCAAAATTTTATATTTCTTCTTTTTTTACTCCTTTATTAAATTTTACTCTGGTGAAGAGTTTGTTTTGTAAACCATAGTTCTCTTCTTTAATTTAGAATTTTCCTTAAAATACCAATCTCATGATATTATGGATTGTTGTTGTATTAAACTTATGTTGTTTGAAGACTTGGGAAGTGTGAATCTCAGGCATGAAATTTTTTTATGTATCTATTTGTGGGATGCGATTACTAATGATGTTGTTATCGATGATAATGTTGATATGAGATGATGTTGTTATTGGTGATAATATTGACAAAGGATTATGTTGTTATTGGTGATAATATTGATATGAGAATGAAGTTTTTATTAATGATAATGAGACATGAGGTGATGTTGTTATTGATGATAATATTGAAATGAGATGATGTTGATGATGATAATGTCATTGAGATGAGATGATGTCAATGATGATAATGTCATTGAAATGAGATGATGATAATGTCATTGAGATGAGATGATGATAATGACATTAAGATGAAATGTTGTTGATGTTGAAAATGTCATTGTGATGATGTATGTTGTGTATGTACAGGGGGGGGGGGGGTGCAGTGACCATGATGGATATCCTTGGTGGGCGAAATAGAGTGATTAAAGAGTTTTAAGCATCTCTGGAGGGGGATGACTTAGAATCTTTAATTATCCATGGTTAGTGCATTGATGGTGCCTATGTTTCATACTTCATATTGCATGAAAATAGTATAAACTTTGTCAGTAAGTACTTATAGTTTCTCATGAGGGGGAATACTTGTAC